>NW_026596234.1:10374941-10404516 GCF_907164565.1 Psammomys obesus | reverse complement strand
ATAAACCTCCCGCTCGGCCGCCGCCGCGCCGAGTCCGAGCCGCGCACGGGACCGGGACGCCAGCGGAGCCCGCGGGCCCCGCGTTCATGCAGCGCCTGCTGGCCTGGGACGCAGCATGCCTCCCGCCGCCGCCCGCCGCCTTTAGACCCATGGAAGTGGCCAACTTCTACTACGAGCCCGACTGCCTGGCCTACGGGGCCAAGGCGGCCCGCGCCGCGCCGCGCGCCCCCGCCGCCGAGCCGGCCATCGGCGAGCACGAGCGCGCCATCGACTTCAGCCCCTACCTGGAGCCGCTCGCGCCCGCCGCGGACTTCGCCGCGCCCGCGCCCGCGCCCGCGCACCACGACTTCCTCTCCGACCTCTTCGCCGACGACTACGGCGCCAAGGCGGCCAAGAAGCCCGCCGCCGACTACGGTTACGTGAGCCTCGGCCGCGCGGGCGCCAAGGCCCCGCCGCCCGCCTGCTTCCCCCCGCCGCCGCCCGCCGCGCTCAAGGCCGAGCCGGGCTTCGAACCCGCGGACTGCAAGCGCGCCGACGACGCGCCCCCCATGGCGGCGGCCGGCTTCCCGTTCGCCCTGCGCGCCTACCTGGGCTACCAGGCGACGCCGAGCGGCAGCAGCGGCAGCCTGTCCACGTCGTCGTCCTCCAGCCCGCCCGGCACGCCGAGCCCAGCCGACGCCAAGGCCGCGCCCGCCGCCTGTTTCGCGGGGCCGCCGGCCGCGCCCGCCAAGGCCAAGGCCAAGAAGGCGGTGGACAAGCTGAGCGACGAGTACAAGATGCGGCGGGAGCGCAATAACATCGCCGTGCGCAAGAGCCGCGACAAGGCCAAGATGCGCAACCTGGAGACGCAGCACAAGGTGCTGGAGCTCACGGCCGAGAACGAGCGGCTGCAGAAGAAGGTGGAGCAGCTGTCGCGGGAGCTCAGCACGCTGCGGAACTTGTTCAAGCAGCTGCCCGAGCCGCTGCTGGCCTCGGCGGGCCACTGCTAGCGCGCCGGGCGTGTGGGGGCGCCCGGGGGGGACCCCCGCGCCCGCCCCGCGCGCACCTGCACCTGCGCCGAGGGGACCCCTCCCCCCCGGCCGCCGCCGCCCGCCGCGCGCACGCACGAACGCACGCACGCACCTGCCTGCACCGCGCGCGCCCCGGGGTTCCGTTCGGGACTTGATGCAATCCGGATCGAACGTGGCTCGAGCGCGTGTGGACACGGGACTGACGCAACACACGTGTAACTGTCAGCCGGGCCCTGAGTAATCACTTAAAGATGTTCCTGCGGGGTTGTTGGCTGTTGATGTTTTTGGTTGTTTTTTGTTGTTGTTTTTGGTTTTTTTTTTTTTTTTGGTCTTATTATTTTTTTTGTATTATAAAAAAAAGTTCTATTTCTATGAGAAAAGAGGCGTATGTATATTTTGAGAACCTTTTCCGTTTCGAGCATTAAAAGTGAAGACATTTTAATAAACTTTTTTGGAGAATGTTTAAAAGCCTTTTGGGGGCAGTAGTTGGCTTTTGAAAAAAATATTTTTTTTTTCTTCTTCCCTCCCGACTTTGGATTTATGCGAGATTTTGTTTTTGTGTTTCTGGTGTGTAGGGGGCTCCGGGTTATTTTTGGTTTGCGTGTGGTGGTGGCTGGGGGTGTCGCATCTGGGTTTTTCTCTTCCCCTGGCAGATGGGGTGCCGGCCCTCCCCCCTCGCCAGGAGAGGGAGCAGACTGCTGGGTCAGGAATCCAGGGGGGTGACTCAGCACCCATGGGTGCTGGGGACCTTGCGCTGGAAACCCTGCTTGTGTTGGGGATCGGGGGATCTGTAGGAGGGGCTGATCCAGGCAGCCCGGTCGGGGCCAGTGCTTTGGTAAGTACCGTGTGCCGAGTGCTGTGTGTTCGGTGGTGCGTGAGGGAGCCCTCGTGTCTGTTTTCCACGTCCCTGGGTAGCTGGAAGAGCGGCTGGGCCAAGAGGGTGAAAGGGACAGTTCTGCTCTCTCCTTCCCGCCACCTTTGGGACTTTGTCCCTCCCTCACCTGGCTCGAGGTGGCTGGGCCAGGACTTGAATGCAGGACCAACCCTGGGATTTGCTGGGACTGCCGCCGCCTCTGGGTTTCGTTTGAGAGAGTTGAGGGTGTCGGGAGAGCAGTGGCTACGCCGTGTCCCGCCGTGCCTGGCACGGTACGGCTGTTACATAAGGGTTTGTTCTTGTTATTATTTTTGATGGGAGGCTCCTGGCAGTTGGCTGTCTTGAGTGTGGAGCGCCTGCCCAGGGCCTGCAAGCCCGGAGCCTGCCGGTATCTCCCTCAAGCCTCATGGAAGGCCGCACTGCTGTGCCCTTTGCTTTATGGGTGTCGATAGCTTGTGGCTGTCTGGGGCCCTCTGAGCACCCTGCCCTGAGGAATTCTGGGTAGCCGGCAACAGAGCAGTTTGGCAAAGGCCTAGAGGAGCCTGGGGAACTTTGGGGGTGAGCGGTGACCCTGTGGCTTGAGAAGAGGGGATGCTTTTTCTCCCCTTCTGAGAACCTGGAGTGTTAGGACTGGTCACCTGTGGCCTTCGGCTGTCACAGGGCTGAGGACTGAGGCGCTCTCCACCCACCCAGTGCTAAGGTGGCTGGAGGCCTGCAGAGACCTTCAGACACTTGGGGGCGTTCATTCAGCTTCCTTCTCGGCCTAGACAGAGTGATAGTCACTTGGGCCCGGGGGGGCCCTAGGGCCAAGGTCAGCGCAGCCCCGTGGCCTAATGTCTTGGTGGCTTCTGGCCACACCAGTGGCTGTTGGTCAGCTCCACTGCTCCAGGATTAACCACTTAGAGGCGAAGCCTGGGCTGGACCTGGGGAGATTCGGGAGGCTCTGTCTTTCCAGGGATGGAAAACTTTAACACACCTGGGCAGCCAGGTGGCTTCACACTCATTTCTCGGCCTAAGTAACTCGAGGTCTCAGAAATGTCACTGCCACTCAAGGTGTGTAAGAAGCTTCACCTCCTATCTTCAGCGAGTTTGGGGTTCGTTTGTTGTCCCTGTCCCTACCTCCAGTTCTCCATCCTTCATGGAAGGTTCATTTCCTGGCCCTAAAGATTGGGCACCCAACCTCCAAGTAGAGTGTAAGCAGCTGGGGGGGATGTGAACCCGGGCCCGTCTGATAACACCGGGATCGGGAGAAGCAATGAGTGGGTCAAAGGCTTCGACTGCCACCAGCGTGGCCCAGTGTGGGAGCACCGAGGACAGGTGGTGTCACTGATGGGATGACACACCCACGGATCCGGTCACCAGGCTACCAGGGATCAGGGATTGCCCAGAAGAGGGACCAGCTGGACCGCAGGCCTGGAGACAAAACAGAGGGAGAGAACAGCTGGAAGGAAGGGTAGTCGTGAGGTGAGGCCTGCCCAGAGCGGAAGTGTCTCTCCAGGCCCCCTGTCAGAGGTGGGCTGCGGGAGCCCCAGCAAGTGGCTGTCACTGCTGAGGCTTGCTGGGAGGTGGGGCAGCCAGAGCCCTCCCTCTCCACCCCTGGGAGCGTTCACAGAATGTACTCTCATCTCATTGTCTAACGAAGCCACCCACAACCCGCTGACTTTACCCAGGAGAGAAGTGGGTGTCGGAAAGGAAGCCTCGGAGGCCGCCATGGAGGCTGTGCTTGCTGCCGTGACAGGCTCAGCCTTGGCCGTGGCCTCTGCTATAGGATTCTTCTGCCCAGGCAAAGAGGCTACACGACTAGGAAGGGTAAAAGTTTGCCCCAGGGGAGACAGAGTTGGGGGAACTTCTCTCACCCTCTGAGGAATGTTCCCCTCCCCCATATCCGGCCCTGACTTGTTTTGCTCTTTATCTCTTGGACATTTCATTTGCCTGGTTAGTTTTCATTTATGTAACAACTCATTTATTGAGCACCAGCTGTATGCCAGCTCCATTGTTGGAGTTGGGTGGTGACAAAGACAGGAGGTGACAATTAACAAGGAGAGAAGGACACTTCAGTATTCAGCCACTGGAACAAGATAATGACAGGTGGGGACGAAGACTCAGGAGGAAGAAAAATGGGGCAGGAAAGGGTGGGACGGACGGGTGGGACCATCCCTGAGGGCTTCTGAGAGGAGGTGTCTCTTGGGCCAGCCTAGGCCGAGTGGGGAGCCCAGGATTCTGTGTGCACTCGTCACTGAGTTGTGTGCTTCCTTTTACCCTCAGCCCCCTTGGAAAGCCAGGCACAGAGCAGGGTCACTGTCCGAAGAGTGGCAGAGCAGCTGAGCGGCTGAGCGGCTGAAGCGAGGCTAGAACTCCCACTTGGGTGTGATACCCGAGGTCCTTCACCTGCTCTGCTGTGACCTCAGACCTCCCCTCCCTCTCTGATCCCTGACATGGAGGGACCCCAGTGGTGTCCCTCCAACCACACCTCCTGTGGGGGTTCAGATGTGACCATTGGCTGAGGGCATGTTTGGGGCAGCGGGAGCTCCTGGGCTGGGCAAAGCAAGGGAGGCCAAGAGCTGGTGACCAAGCCCCCCTGAGTCCTGTAAGGCAGTAGTGAGGAGCCCCATTTTCTTAAGTCTAAGATTATGGGGTAATTTAAAGGCATGGGATTTGAAGGGAGGATTTAAACCAAGCTGGGAGCTGTGCGTGGCAGGTGGGAAAAAAAAATGATGGTTAGTGTGTATTTGTTGGAAAACACCTGCACGGTTCCATGCCAGAGGACCTGAGCTGATGGAGCTGGATTTGAACCCAGGTCAGTAGGTGACTTCAGACCCCTCCCTGCCATGGGGCTGACAATGGGTACACACAACTTCTAAGGGTAAGATGTGCCCAGGGACCCATGGCTGTGAGCTTTGACTCTTGAAGGCTGGAAGCATCAAGCAAAGCACTTGGCTTCTCTGGGCTTGGCTTTCCTCATAGCGGACAGAGTCCATCTGGTCAACCATCATCAAGTAAAGGCTCACTTGCCCCAAGTGAGGGACTTTACTAGCTAGTAGAAACAATGTTGGGTGATATATGGTGGGGTGGCACTTGCCTGTTACGCTGACACTCAGGAGGTGGAGGCAGGAGGGTCAGGAGTTCAAGGTTATCCTCAACTATGTAGTTTGAGGCTAGCCTGGGCTACAGAAGACCCTGCCTCAGACTCCTTACCCCTACAAAGGAAACAGTAACAAATTCATTCATTCAGACAGCAGTTAGATCTTTGAGAAAAGACTGAGAAGTGGTAGAAGGTCCCTTGAGGACGGGCCTCGGGCCCGTCAGCAGGTGGGAAGGCCCAGAGGAGGGCCGGAGGGATGGTGTAGAGGTCTGAAATTGGCAGAGGAGGACGGAGGGTGGTGGGTGCTTTCTTCGGGCCTCTGAGGCCAGGGTGAGGCCAACTGATGCCGTCTGAGAAGGGCTGAGTGTGGGTACCCGGCCAGAACCTGGCACCCACAGAGTCCCTGATAAGCTTGTTGGCGAACGGAACAGGCCCCTCGGGCCCGGAGGCTCAGCAAAGTGCAGTGGGTGAAGGAGCAGAGCGCCTGCCTGCCTGCCTGGCCCGGCAGAGCTCAGGGATTCGAGCCTGTGACCCAGGGCCTGGAGCCACTTGAGCCGAGCCGTGTGCCAGGCAGGAAGAGGGGCCAGGCTGGCCAGGCGGGACGGGAGGAACAAAGGCTGGGAGCCAAGAGAGAGAGGAGTTCTCTGGGAAGCTGTGTGTGGGACAGAGGGCAGCCGCCTGGGGGTTGGGGTGGGAGATGGGAAGCCGGCCTCCTGTGGCCGCAGGACTGGGGCACGAGCAGGAGGCTTGCTTTTGTTTACTTTCCAGAGACTGTGGATAACTAATACAAAAAAAAAAAAAAAAAAAAAAAAAAAAAGTCAAAAGCACTCCTATTTTAAAACCCAGAAATAAACCTCTTCACCCTTGCTGTGTGGCCTTAGGTATGTTACTCTGCCTCTCTGTGCCTCTGATTCATTGCTTATTAAGTGGGATAATAATGAACTCGCTTTGTAAGGATAAGGATGTAGTGAGGGCTGAGCTGGTGCACGTGATGTACTTGAAACAATCCCGTCCCAGTACAGAGTGGATGTTAGCCATTGTCCTTGGACACTGCGGCTGAGTCCACTGTGTCCTGGACTTGTGAACTGGGCAAACAAGCACTCCTTTTCCCTGGCTGTGACAAGAAAACAGCAACATTCCTCGGAGTGTTTTAAAAAGATTTGACAGGTTAGTTCATGCAGAGGCCGCTGGAGATGGCATCTGTTAGCTTCTAGAATTTTCCTCTGCGGGTTTTCATCCCATCCCCACCTCTGTGGTAGCCCACGTTGCCAGTTCAGTGTGCGCACCTCCCCGTCTCCCTCAGCAACGGGACTGCCCACTTTCTGGGAACGGCTGCCTGTGGAGAGACTCCGTCTCCCCAGCTTCCCTTGCAGCTAGGAATGGCCCTCGAGCTGAGCCGTGAGCAGAAGCTGTAGGAGGGGCTGCGGGGAGCTTCTCTGCAGGACTCGGCTGCGAGGCGCATGGCTTTGATTCCCCTTTCTGCTGCACTTGAATCCCTTACATCTTCCTGTGCTCTGCTTGGAACTCAGACGTGATGGCTGGAGCTGCAGAGGCCACCTTGAACCCAGAGGCAACGCTTTGTTCGTGGTGGCAAACCCAGGAGGCAAAAGGCATTTGAGCCCCAGTGGTGGCAGAGAAACCGCACTGGTCCTTGCTGGCTTTGCTCTGTGCTCGTTTACGTGGAGAAAAGAAATCTCTGTTCACTGAGACCTTTGTCGTTTGGTTTCCTGTTACTGCCAGCTGAATTCATTTCTGACACATTTGCCCAAATGGCATAGAGCTGACTGGGCCTCTTTGTCACCTGTGTTTCTTAGTGGTGGCCTAGCACTTCCTTGTCTAGGCTGTTCTGCTGACACCATCGCCCTGAGAGGAGAAAAGGTCTCTGTTAGAAGAGGTGAAAGGGTTGATTTAATTCATTTGAATTACAGAAGTCATGTGTGAAGGCGTCTGGTGTCTCCAGATGCCTCTGGGATCTCAGCATGCTTCAGGTCAGGCGTGACCCAGGCCCTTGGGCTGGGTAGAAACTTCTTAGCTGGCTTTGGCTGGCTTTGGCTGGCCTCACCTGGCTTCAGACCCTGCTTTCCCACCGAAGTCCCGACTGTCAGAGAGACCCAGGCCCTGCCATGGTCCATAGAGCTTGCTGTCAACTGTGTAGGGCCCAGGTGTCACCCCAAGTGACCTCTCCGCCCCGAGCCCCAGCCACGAGCACCTGCTCCCTGGAGACGCCAGGCTGCCAGGGCTGGAAGGCACCTTCAGCAGCCGCCAGGCCCAGCCCACCAGGATCACCAGAGAGCTGGCTGGCTGAGTTATTATTTTTATAGCTGTCACCAGATCCCTGGCCTGGCCCCGAGGCCCGGGGAAGGGACAGACGTAGCCAGGGAGGAGGAAACCTCCTTAGGGGCCTGGGAGACCCAGGCTGTGGCTGTGGAGGAGAGAGCACTGGGGCGGATCAGGGCTGCTGGGCCCGGGCATCTCCTGCTCCATGGGGTGGCTGGCTGGTGACTGATGGACAGAAGCAGCATTTCTTGCCTTTCTCCCCGACCCCAGGCACATGCCACGAGGTTCTCATAGGCCATTTTGGGACTGTGCCACGTCTCGTTTAAGTCCACTTAGGCCTCCTCAGGGGACATTTCTCACTTGTTCTACTGCCTCATCTCTCCTGGCCCATGTGCCCATCTCCTGCTGTGTGTTGTTCCTCTTTAATCTACTGTCCACACCTGCAAAGTCACTTAGCTTTCCCAGCTCGGGACCTCTAGGGGACAAGCCAATGCCCAAGAGCCCCTATCTATACCTACCTCATCGTCACCAGTATCCTGACTTTGTTGTTGAGACAGTACGTCATGTAGTCCAGGTTAGCCCTGGAGTTCTTCTCTCCTTGCCTCGCCTTCTTGAGTGCTGGGATGATAGGCCTACACTATGGCAGGTTTCATGAGATGTTGGGGCTCGAACCCTGGACTTTGTGAATGCTAGTTCAGTATGCTCTACCCACAGAGCTGCATCCCCGACCCTAGCCCCTTGATTTCCGATAGCAAGCACTGGCTCACCTGTGTCTAAGAACTGTGTTAAAGAAACCCCACGTTGCGGCCCCGAGTCCAAGCTGACATTTCCCCAAGTGGCAGTGTGTGGCTCACTAGTCCTTTTTATTGCTGAGTAGCTCTCATTTAATAGCTTGGGGATACATTGGCTCCCATCGGGGCCGAGGTGGACACTCTACAAACAGGTCTTTAAGTGGCCCCAAGAGTGGACTTGAGGGTCACACCCTTGGGAAACATAGGAAATGATAGATCTGTTTGAATTCCCGCTCATGCTAATGATACCCCTCAGTGTGTGTGTGTGTATGTGTGTGTGTGTGTGTGTGTTAAACAAAAACACACTTACCATTTTGAAAAAGACCTAAAATTTATAGGAAAATGACAACCTCTAAACAGTGCATTTCATCTGAACGGAGAATAAATCACTGAGTTGTCATCAATCCTTCCCAGTTTGTTTCTTTTAAATTTTTGTTTGTTTGTTTTTTGCCAGGCTGAGGTGGTGCACACCTTTAATCCCAGCACTCGGGAGGCAGAGGCAGGCAGATCGCTGAGAGTTCGAGACCAGCCTGGTCTGCCGAGTGAGTTCCAGCACAGACAGCCAGGACTGCACAGAGAAACTCTGTCTTGAAAAATCAAATCAAACAAAACTAAAACAAATTTTTTGTTTCTTTATTTATTTTCAATATAGTCCCACTGTGTGGCTCTGGCTGGCCTGGAACTCGCTATGTAGATCAGGCTAGCCTTGGGGACCTCATCTTCTCCCTGTCCTGAGCCTCATCAGGCCTCTGTCAAGCATGGCAGGTGGAGGGACTCCAGGGGGCTGTGCGTGGCTTGGTCCTCGCAGCAACTCCACAGGTCTCCTGGCATGTGACTCAGGCCCGGAGCCTCCGTGGGACCCAGAGGGCTGAGGGCTACACTCTGTCCCAGTGCTGAGGGTCACGCTCTGGTCACCTGATCAGAGCAAATCCCGCAGGGCTTCACTTTCGGTTTTGGTTTAAGTTTTTGAGACCGGCCTGGCCTTAGCAAACGGTCCTGCCTGGCCTCAGATTTGCAGTCAGTCCCCGGTTTCTGTCTTTTGGAGCTCTGGGCTCACCAGCAGCTACAGAGGGGGCAGGGAGCGAAGCTTCTCTCTTTGTGTCCTGACCAGGCATTTGCGGGGAGGGACTTGGGAAACGTAAACATGTTGGACGGCTTCCAGCTTTCAAGCATTCATTCATTTGCTCATTAAAAAACCTTTTCACGGTACTTATTTATTTGCTTATTCATCCGCTTGTTTACATGTGTGTGGAGGTCGGAGGGCAACTTGGAGGAGTTGGCTTTACCCTCCACGTGGGTCCAGAGGATCAACTCAGGTCGGCAGGCTTGGCAGCGAGTGCATTCACCCACGGAGTCATCTGGCTGGCCTTTGCCTACTTCTGTTTATCAACTATTGACTGGTGTGTGTGTGTGTGTGTGTGTGTGTGTGTATGTGTGTGTGTGTGTTTTGAGACAGGGTTTCTCTGTGTAGCCTTGGCTGTTCTGGACTCCTTTTGTAGACCAGGCTGGCCTCAGACTCACAGAGAGCTGCCTGCCTCTGCCTCCTGAGTGCTGGGATCACAGCTGTGTGCCACCTCTGCCTGGTTCCTCAGCCCCTCTCTACTTTATTTGTTTGGTTGATTGGTTGGTTCCTCTGTGTAGCCTTGGCCCTCCTGGAACTCACTCTGTAGACCAGGCTGGCCTTTAACGCATGGAGATCTGCCTGCCCCTGCCCCTGCCCCTGCCCCTGCCCCTGCCTCCCAAATGCTGGGACTGTGCCACCACTGCCCAGCTTTTCTACCTTACTTTTAAAGACAGGCTCTTTCACAGAACCTGGAGCTCATGGATTATGTTAGACTGTTTGGCCATTGGGCCTGGGATCCTGCTGTCCCCACCTGCCCAGCATGGGGATTACAGGCTCATCCTGTGTGTCTGGATCTGAACACAGGCCCTTAAGCTTGCAAGGCAGCTCCTCATTCATCTTTATCACCGAGGAGTCATGATTTCTTCATTATCTGGGGGGTTAAACCATCATCACTGTCATCATCGTAGCAGCATCATCATTTTCATCTATTAATATGCTAAACTTGTCTGGGATTCCAGATCCCGGACCCCCTGCCCTTGTTTCCAAGGACAGGGCTTGGTTGCCCTGTCCCTCACTCTTGGCTTCCCAGAGGTTGGGGGGAGGGGTGTCACAGACTCTCTGGAGTGTCTGAGGGCTTACCAAACAGCATTCTAGGACCCCCTTTTCTTAAGCTGTTCCTTAAGTCCCGGATGTGCCGGATGTCAGCACTGGCCCTCTTCGCTTCTGCCACTGGGCCCAGGTGGGAAGCAGGAGACAGTGATGGCGAGGCCTGCCTATCAGCTCCTGGACACCTTGGTTCTGGTGTGGGTCCGGGTGCCACAGCCACAACACAGGTGATGTTTGGAATGGGGCAACTTTCTCTTCTAAGAGGGTATAGCACCATTCCCGTCTTCACCTGCTGGGCTCTACTGGCTTGGGTTCTTAAATGCATGGTGATCCTCCTACCTCAGCATCCTGAGTACTGAGGTTACAGGAGTTAAATAACCACTCTTAGATTTTCTGTTTGTTTGTTTGAGATAGGATCTTCCCACATTTGCTTTTAACTCGCCATCCTCCTGCCTCAGCCACTGAAGTGCTGGGTTAACAGGTATGCACCACCATGCCAGGCTCCCCATCAAAGCCCCTAGCTGTTGTTTGGAGGTAAAACTGCCTTTCGTTGAAAAGGTACAGAGGGAGATTGAGGGTCCCTCAGTGGCTGTGAGAAGCTTCTGTCTCCTCTGGCCTCTGTCCCTGTTGTTTGTTTAGGAGGTCAGGTGAAGCCGGTATCAGCTTGCCTGTGGCCAGGTGGAATGAATTCCAAGCTCCTTGTGTCCCTGTCTTTTTCTGGGTTGGGTGGAAATTCTGGGATGCGGTCTGGGACAGGGCCCAGGAGATAGGTCAGACATGGGCAGCGAACATTGCAAAAGCAGACCTTGGGCCGTGTCGCATTTAATCCTTGAAATCTTGCTGTGGGGTGAAATGCTTCTCTGTCCTCGTTTTCCAGGTGTGGGACAAATTGCAGGTGTCCTCACAGTTCCCTTAGGAGCCCAGCGTCACCCTTGCCACCACCGTGCGGAGAAGCAGAGAGCCCAGCTCCAGCCCTCAGGGAATGTGGGGGGAGCTCAAATCCGGTGCTCGTGGAAATGGGGGGGGGGACACCAAGGAAGGCGCGGCTCCGGACAGTGAGACCCAAATACGACTGAAGGGACTTACAGCACTCTGGACCAGATGAATGTCAGAAGACCCACGTGGGGACACTTGTGATGTTGACTTGAACTCAGTTCTAGCACTGGGTGTACACTTGTGAGTGCCTGTGTGCCGCTGTGTGCATGCGTGCGCATGTGATGGCTGTCAGGAGATAACGGGTGGGGAGTGACATTACAGTCACAACACATTCTCAAATAATTCAGCCAAAAGAAAAAAAAAAGCAGTGCAGAGAGAAGGGCCATGGGAGGCTGGGTCTGGCAGCGTGTGCTTGGGTTACCGGCTCTTAGGAGGATGGCACGTTCAAGGCCAGCCTGAGCTACCCAGAGATTTCGCACTCTGCCTTAAAAAAAAAAAAAATAGGAAAATGACCAAATAGGAAAAGAGGACCAAAGTGCAGGGAAGCTGTGGGAGGAGACAGCCTGGAGCCTCACACGAATCTTCCCATTTCTCTGCCTGTTCAAAATGATACCGAGAGACACTCTGACCTCCAATGCCCCCGAGAGAAAGAAAACACTCGCCTACAAAAGACTCATGAGCCTCTCACAGCCTCCAACCAGAGCCAAGGGGCGGCCTGGACGCTGCCAAAATCACAGCTGGGCTGCGGATCTGAGCCCAGAGCTGGTGAATCTTGAAGGTGTTCACTGAGGGAGGATGCTGGTCCAAAGGCCGCTCTCTGTGCTCTGCAGGGCAGTCACCAGGGAGGCCCACTCATTTTGGCAGCTCCCCTGCAGGCAGAGGAGTTACCGCCTGCTGGGGCCATCAGGAAGCCTCCTGGATGGCTGAGAGGTCTGAGGATCCTATCCAGGAAGGTGGTCCTCTGGATACATCAAAGCCCGCATTGTAGACCACCCCGGCTTGATTGGCAGAGCACTTGCCTGCTGCCCAAGAGGCCCTGGGCCCCATGCAAAGACTGGGCAGAACGGTGCACTCCCCTTAGCCCAGCACAAGGGAGACAGAAGCAGGACAAGCAGAGGTTGAAGGTCAGCCTCGGCTACACAGGGAGTTCGAGCCCAGCATGAGCTATACCAGACACTGTTTTGAAAAACAAAGCAAAATACAACAAAACCAAAAGGAAATACAAAGAAACTTCGCAGAGCTCAGCGGGTCCCAACCACTTCTTTTTGCGCTGTGCTACACAGTTAAAATCTCTTGTCAGAGCAACAATGCAACAACTGGAGGAAGACACTGAAACAGAGTAGAATGAGGTGGGCGGGGAGGTGGGAATGGGTTAAAGGGAAGGAAGGCAGCAAAGAGACCCATGCAGGCAGGCAGTCATGTTTCCAGGGGAAGGGGTGTCTTAGGCACCTGAGCTCAAGGAGAAAACTAAACCAATCCCGGAGTTCAGAGTGGGCGTGCACATTGCTGGAGGTCACACAGCCACTGGGGTGACAGGTCCTGATTTGAGCCCAGGTTGGAGGATACCAGTGTGCTCCCTCCCTGCTGCTCTGGTCTGGCCTCAGCAACAGGAACGGCTCCACTGCAATCTGGGAGGCTCCCCAGGGCCCGATGGAGATGGCGAAAGCAGTTTGGCAAAAAAAGGTCCAGCCCAGAGCTGCAGCTCCAAGGAGGCGGGGGTCAGTGGGGCACAGGCCCCCATTTGGAGCCCCAGCCTCTGCTTACCTCCCATGGCCTTTACCTTGCTTCCTAGGTCAGAGTGTGGGATCTCTAGCTGCCCCCTGCCCCCCCTTCCCTCCGCCGGGCTTGGGTACAAATCTAGTTTCATCTAGTCCCTGAACCCGGCCTCTTAGCGTCAACCTGGCAGCCTGGGGGCCTCAGGGGAGGCTGGGACATGCACACTCCTGTGTCTCCATGCCGCTGCTCCCAGGACTGCCAAGGTAGAAAGGGGGCTCTCAAACCCCAGCCTGCCAGAATGGCAGAACAGAATGGAAAGTTCTAGAAAAGCAGCTTCCTGGCTGCCTGGGGTCACAAGGGATTCTTACTGACCACAGTGCTGTTTGGGAAGGTTCTTGGCAATCTAAGGGGGCTGGAGTGGGCTTCTTCGGGCATTCCCTGTGCTCTCCAGGGCAGCTGCTGGGATAGATGCCAGTCCTAGCACTCTGGAGGTCCTGTAGAAAGATTGTGAGTTTGAGGCCAGCCTGGGCTACAAAATGAAATCCAGGTTCAAAAAAAGGGGGTGGGGCTGACCACTTGATTTCACTCTCCAGGAGCCACACAGTGGAAGAACAGAACCAGTTTCCACACGTGTTCTCCGACCTCCACACATGTGTGCTGGCACACTCAAACACACACACACACATACACAAATAAACAGGCATAATTTATAAACATAACAAGAAAAATAAGGAGAAAGAGAAGGAAGAAAGTGTTGGTTCATGTAAGTTAACAATGGCCTGCTGCCACCATTTTGAAATTTTTAGTGGTTCTAGAAGGCCCTGCTTTTCCACGGGGATGGCTCCACAGGCCCTGTGTCTGACAGGCCACCTGCACTTTCACCTGAGCCGTGTCCTTTGAGGTTCAACCACAAGCTGAGGACAGCAGTCCCTGCCACTCACCTTGCTGATCTATGTCCTCCCCAGGGAAGGCTACTGTGGACAGGGGTGAGCCCTGGGCTCTATACTTGCATCGAGAAATATGGGCAAAGAAGGAATTGGCAGGGCAGACAGTCCCACTGGGAGCATAAGGGGCACTCAGTCCTCACAGGGAACTGTTCACTTCTGCCTGGCCCGTCTGTCCTCCTCCTTCTTCTCCCCTCCTCCTCCTTCTCCTTCTCCTCCTCACCCTCCTGCTCCCCCTCTTCTTTTCCTCTTCCTCTTCCCCCTTTTCTCATTCTCCCTTCCTCCTCATTATTATTATTATTAATTATTATTATTCACACGCACATGAACACACATAGCCACAGGTCAACTCGGGTGCCATTCTTCAGGCACCATCATTTTGTTTTTGAAGCAGAGTTTCCTACCATCTTGGAACTCAGGAACTAGGTTAAGCCTGCCATCCAGTCAGGGAGTGAGCTCCAGGGATCCACTGGTCTCTCACTGGCCTCCTCACAAGTGTGTAGCCACCAAGGTCAGCTTTTTCACCTAGGGTCTAGGGTGGGAGTCAGGCGCCTGTGCTTACATGGCAAACACTTTAGCAACTGAGGCCTCTTCCCAGATCCCACTGTTGTAATTACTGTTTGTGGTGGTGGTGAGAGTGTGGGGGATTGAACCCAGGGCCTTGTATGAGCTAGGCAAATGCTCCGCCACCCAGCCAATTTTCTTTTAATTTTTTTTTTTTTCACTTTTTATTTTGAGAGATTGTCTTTCTCAGTTGCCCAGGTTGGCCTGGGACCTGCTCTGCAGAGGTGTGATCCTCCTGCCTCAGCTTCCTGAGCAGCTGGGATCACAGGCCTAGGCCTATACCACCACACCCAGCTGCATTCTCTTAATTTATTTTCAGATGATCTCGTTCCATAAGCCAGGCTGACCTTGAACTTGTGGCTTCAGTCTCTGCTTCTGTTCCTGTTAGTTGTAAATGAAAATGACTTTAGTAGCACGTGTGAACATTCTCAGAAACATTTTGCGGTGAGGCCAAGAACAATGTTGGATGGCTGACCTCTCCTTACACACCCTGTAGGGGCTTTTGATTTTGGGGTTCAAACCTCTAGGTCTTTTCTTAGGCCTTTCTTTCATCTCTTTGCGGGTGGATGCCCTTTTTGCTCTACTATTCTTTGACCTCTTCCTGGCTGTAGGAGCTTGAAGTGTGGAGTGCACCCGTGGGCTGCCGTGGTCTGACAACCACTGGCCTGACTTTCCAGAGGGCAGCTGACCTGTGGGCCACCCACTGGGGTGCCTGCTCTCGTCTTTGTGTTGGCGACACTTTTGGTGTCCCTCTGTGGTTCTTGGTGCATGGTTTTCCACAGTGCCATAGACCTCCATGTGGATGTCAGAAGACGCTGGGCCACGCCCATGGTTTGGCTGTGGGACATGAAGCCACCGTTCATATTCTCAAGCTCTCAAGCAAGCTGTGGCTTCTGCACGTTTGTACCCTGGGCAGCTAAGCCAGGCACGACCCTCACCGTGCTCAGCGCCAGCACACAACATGGAGGGTGCCAAGACTCAGCCAGCCAATGTGCTCCACCCCGGGGACCCCATGGGCTCTCACTTTGAGTCGTGATGTTAATGTTTTCCAAGGTAGAGCACTTTCCTAGCACACACACGAAGGCCTGGGTTCCATGCCCAGCACACAAAACAGAGCACGCTGCTATGCTCTTGTTATCTCAGCACTCAGGAGGCTGAGGCAGGGGGATGGCTAGTTTGAGAACAGCCTAGGCTACATAGTGAAACTGGGGTTAGAGCTGGTTGTGAGCCTCCATGTGGGCGCTGGGAATTGAACCCAAGTCCTCTGAAAGAGCAACAAGTGCTCTTAACCACTCCACTACCCCAATGCTTCAGCAGTCTCACACCAACCACGTCACCATCACTCATTTCTGGGTTCCCAGACCTCAGTCCTGCCTTTGAGTGGGAATCGTAGGATGTCACGTGCTGGATGACAGTGAGCAGCTGGCTGGCGAATGAACGCATACAAGTGAAAGGGATAAACATCGCACGCTGGCTCCCTACTTACCTCACCGAGTCCCTGTGGGGCCCACGGAAGTGGATGTCAATCAACGGGAATTCTCTCTCCTCACCTTGTAACTCTGGCTGGCTTGGAGCTCACAATGTAGCCTAGGCTATGTCCTCAAACATAGCCATCCCCCTGCCTCAGCCTCCTGAGTGCTGGGATAATGAGAGCCTTCCTGTGTGATAGGAAAGCTCTCCAGCCACTGATCCACGTGGCCGGCCTCACCGTTCTGTTTTCTGAGTTCTGGGAACAGCAAGGAGGCTGTGTGGGGGAGAGGAGGGGCAGGTGTGGGGTGCATGTACGGTATTGGGGTTCTAATCAGATCAGAATGTGCTTGGACTTCTTCCTGGATCCAAAGAATGAGGAGAAGCCTAAGGAGAGACTTGACCCCCAGTAATCCCTGGGAAGGCAGAGGCCCAATGGAGGCTGAGCAGAGAGACTTGCTGGGCTTCCTGGTGGGGGGGGTCATCTCCATGCATGAGGCCTCTGTGGGCCCCCATCCCCACCCCACTACTGTCCAAGGGCCAACGGGCAGGGAGTCAACTTGTCCCAGGCTTTGGGAGAGCAGATGGGAAGGAACTGGCAGGGCAGGGGAAGGGATGGTTTCAGTGGGAGTGAGTCAGGCCTCAGCTTGTCTTTTTGGAGGGGCAGGAAATGAGTCCGACCCCTGTGAGGGTTCCCAGCACCCCCCCAGCATCCCAGAAGCTGGTTCCTCGCTGCATGGTCCCAACACTGGGGCTGCTCTCACAGCTGTTTCCTATCTGTACTCTGGCTTGGCGGATGCTCTCGCTTGATTGTATTAACTCCCATTCTCTCCAAGGACCTCCACACACCGTCAAGGAGAAGGGGGCTTCAGGAGAGCTGGGGCTCCAGCCATCTGTGCCACCAAGAAACTTTTCCAGCCAGAGCCCTAGCTCAGTGGTCCCCAATCTGCCCCATTCTAGTCCTCTATTCCTGATGGTCATTCCAGGCTCCTCCAGCTTTGGGGGCTTGTGCTCTGGAGGTGCCTGGAGCAGGCCAGAAACCCGGAGTTAGGTGAAGCCACCTGTTGCCCCTAGTTAAGACTTGATGCCACTTCCCATGATTCAGCTGCCTTGGAGGTGTGGGGGCATGCATATATGTGCATGTGTGTGTACATATGTGGAGGGGACATGAGGAATCACAGTCACTTCCTGTACCAGAAAAGACTGGCGTCTATTGGGATGTTGGGAGGAGGGCTTGTGGAAGCTGTCAGGCTGCTTGGCACGCCAGGAGGTAGAACCTTTCAGCCAGACAAGCTCTGCAGAGTCTCAGTCGCCATGCAGGTGTGCAGAAAGAGTGGATTGTTTCTCTACCTGTGTGAGAAGCAGGCGATGCGTGGATGGTTCTGGAAGAACTCCCAGGACAGGAGGCCCAGTGGCCTCTGCGGAAGGAAGCTGGGGGATGGAGGGGGAGGGAATCTCTCTGAAGCCCTGCCCAAGGCCCGGGGTCATAGTCTGCCTGCAATTAGCTGTGTGGCCCTATGCCAGTGGGGTGCCCTCTCTGAGCTTTGGTTTCCCCATGTGTAAATGGGGGCCCCTTCAGGGAGGCTTGCCCTATGATTCCTGCTCAAGCTTGTATTTCCAGGAGGCTCTAAGTCATGCCTCATCTTCCCGAAGCCCTGCAGTTTCAGGGTGGTAGGTCCTGGGATGGGTTGACTTAGCCAGGGCTGAGCTGGAAGAGTGGAGCAGGTCTGTCCTCACCTGGCCCAGAGGATGCTGGGAAGAAGACACCTGTCCCAACCCTGTATCCCTGGGGCTAGCCAGAAGAGTATCTACCCAGACCTCAGGCTAGAGGCCAGGGGCCAGGAGGGCTAGGACACAGAGACTGAGAGACAGGGAGAAAGAGCTAGCTAGGGAGGTGGCAGCTGAACTGTGTAGGGTGAGGGTGGGTGGGCTGCCCAAAGGTGGGCACACACACTAGGAAGCATATGGGTACTACATGCTACAGGGAATGGATTGGGCACCGGTGTGTGTGGGTCCTCCTGGGGCTGGGACTGCCTCCTCAGGGGTCCTCTCTGGAGGAAGTGGGGAAGGCTGAGATCATCACAGCCTGGAATGTTCTCTAGGAGGTTCAGGTCGGGGTGAATGGACCCATCAGGTCGTGGACTCCCAGAGCCTGTGTATCAGGTCAGGGCAAGCCTTTAAGTCCTAGAATCCTTGCAGGCTCTTCCCTGCCTTGGTCAAGAGTGAACCACCGCACCACAGTTGACAGGACTTGTCAGCTCCCTCTTACCGCCTTCTGTGGCTTTGTATGACCATAAACTAAAATCCAACCTCCTCTGCACTGTGTGGGGGCTTGCATTAGGCTCCAGCTCTAGCCTTTCTTCCTGTCCTCCTCTGGGGCTTGTTGCTTTTTTCTCTCGCCTTCTCTGAGGCTAGGTCTTTCTACATTGCCATGGTTGGCTTTGTGCTCACTTTTAGCCAGCAGGCCTTGAACTCATGGCAATCCTCCTGCCGGTGATTAGAGACCTGTATTACCACAGCTGGCTTGACCTACTGCTGTTTTGTGAACCTTCTGCATTTGGCCCATCACAGGTCCTTTGCATGGACTGTGCTCCCTCCAAAGCTCTTTTCGTGTTGTGTGTGTTTATGCGTTTTTTAAATTTTTTAAATTAATTTTTTAATAATTTATTCACTTTACTACCCCAATTGTGACCCCTTCCCTTGTCTCCTTCTGGTCCCACTCTCCCTCCCTCTTCCCCTCTATTCCCCTTCCCTAGTCCTCTGAAAAAGGAGCCCTCTTCCCCTGCCATCTGACCCCAGCCAATCAAGTCTCATCAGGACTGTCTGCATCCTCTGCTTCTGTGGTCTGGCAAGGAACCCACATGGCGACTGAGCTGTCTATGGGCTACATCTGAGCTGGGGGTCTAGGTCCTCTCTATGCATGGTCCTTGGGTTGGTGCATCAGTGTCTGCAGGGACCCCTGGGCCCAGATTTTTTGGCTGTGTTGGTCTCCTTGTGGAGCTCCTGCCCCCTTCGGGTTCTTCTGTTCCCCCCAATCTTCCATAAGACTCCCAGCGCTCTGCCCAAAGTTTGGCTTGTGAGTCTCTGCCTCTGCTGTGATCCCCTGCTGGGTAGAGCCTTTCAGAGGACCTCCAAAGCTCTTACCAGCTTTCAGAGCTCAGTCTGCGAATCCTTCAGACTCAGCTTGAAGTCCTGACCGGGGACTCAGGGAGGCCCCGGCTCCTCAGGCTCCTCGGGACTCAGGGAGGCCCCGGCTCCTCAGGCTCCTCAGGCTCCTCAGGCTCTTCAGGCTGCCCGGGCTCTCTCCTCCCCAGAGCTTTGCACCCCCTGCTCCCTTGTGACTGTTGTTGGTTTTCATTTAGCCCAGGCTGACCTTGAACTAGCTACATATCTAGGGATGACCTTGAATTTCTAATTGTGCTTCTACCTCCGGAGTGCTGGAGTCACAGGCATGTACCATCATGCCCCACTGCTGGCTCTTTGTTTTCCATTTTATTTTTATATTTTACCTTCTCAGTTTGCTTTAAAGACAGGGTCTCATGTAACCCAGGTTGCACTTGAATGTCCTCCTGGCTCAGTCTCCTGAGTAGCTGGGATTAGAACTGTAAATGGCCAGGCCCACTGGAGTAGGGGTGAGGCTTGAGGGATGAGAGGTAAGAAATGAGGATGAGGTGAGAGATGAGGGGTGAGGAGGCTTGAGCTCTGTTTACATCTTGTGAGTCTGTGAATGTTTCTGGGGCTGTGGCTCAGGTGGCGCAGGGCCTGCCTGGCTTGTAGGAAACCCAGGGCTTTGTTCTCAGCACTCTATAAACCAGGTGTGGTGGTGGTGCCAGCACTCAGGTGTAGGTGTGAGAATCGGGATCTCAGGGCCATCTTTGGTTAACAGAACAGGTTCTAGGCCAGCCGGGGCTACACGAGACTGTCTACAGAAAGTTTCTCTGTCTCTGGGCTGAGTGGAGCGGGCCTCTTCCCCAGGCAGCCTCCAGCCCTGCTGAGCTCCCTCGGTCTCCACCCCGACCTCTGCCACAACAGGAGCTGCTCTGAGTGAATCACCCATGAGTCCTCTGGCCTCTAGCTGCTCTCTTGCTCCCATCCCAGCCCTCTTTCTATTCTCTCTGTGCTCCAGACAGCCTGACAAAACATGAACTGGATCATGACCCTCCCTTGCTCCAGAGCCTCCCAGGGCTCCCACAGCCTTCAGAGTAAAGATTAATCTTACAACCTACAGATGCCACAACATGAACAGGGTGGCTCCCTCTCTCCCTCCTCCCCCCCCCCCCCCCCCCCTTTCCATCCTGAGTCCTGCCCCCTCCCCCTCCCCCTCCCTTTTCTTTGACGTCACCCTCGTCTCCAGCTGATGTTCCCTGGGTTCTTCCTTGGGGCATTTGCAGGGCGGCCTCCTCCACTGGCATGCTTTTTTTTTTTTTCCCCCTCTCCATCTAGCTGGGGATCTCTGATCCGGAGACCATCTAGTAGCAGGCCACCTGGACTCTTTCTCAGGTCCCTCTGGGCCCATCTCCAAGCTGCCATCTAGGCTGGTTGCTATGGGCTTTGAGTGGAGCCCTTGCCGGGGAGCTACCTCTGAGAACGGGCGCCTTCTCATCTGGGAGCAGGGAGGCTGTGAGGGCCAGCTGTTCACCCTCTGACATGTTCAGGGGCCGAGAGCGCTGAAGGGTCTCTGAAGCCTAGCTGCGACAGACCTACCCCAAACTCCCCATCTCACACCCTCCCCACCCCCATGGCACAGACGACTCCTTAGTTGAAGTTGTCTCCCACCCCAGGGTGCAAAACAGGGACCCTGCTTTCCTGGTGTGTCCCCAGTGCACACTGCAAGGCTTGGCACGTGCCGAACACTCAGTTCATGTTTGCTGAATGGCTGGGTGAGTTGGAGGTTGGGAGCTGGACATGAGCAAGGCCACAGGTTCTTTCTATCCACACCCAGCCCAGTTCCTCATGGCGCCGTGGTAGCTGCTAAAGCACCTGCCGTCTTCTCCACATGCAGTCAAGGCCAAGGCAGGAAAAGGTTCTCACATCTCCACTTTGGAGTGAAGAAGTCATTCTTAGGAGTCCCCTGACCTCTCAGTAGAACCATTCATTCACCTGACTGGCCACCAGCGGACTCCATGTCCAGTTCACCACTGAAGAGGGAGGAGAAGGTCGTGTTTGGCTCAGGCAAATCATCGGGGTGTCCACACTTACTCACTGAGAAGATCTAGCTGGCCCTATGCTGTGGAGTCCTCTGATCAGGGACATTCCAGTGTCCTAGTGCTGAGGAATCCCTGCCTGTGCTATGTCTCCTGTGAGTTCTTGGCAGTGGGTGTGGCAGAGGCATCAAGCAGATCCCTGGCCAACTTCCTTCGCCCAGTGGTTAGAGAGCCAGGAATGGAGTGCAAGGGGGCCCTGGGAGGAGAGCACAGAGGCCAGAAAGACACCCAGGAGAGACAGGGACAGAGAGAAATGATGAGAGACACCAGGGCAGGGAGGGGAGAAAAGCTGAAAGGGAGAGGGGAGAGAAGGTCTGGCTGAGAATGGGGACCCCACCCAGACAGCCTATGCTGTCACCTGCCTCCCCTTCCACACTCCAAATGGCACTTTCACAGGACTGTCCCCAGACACTGTACTCTGGAGCGGCCATAGGCCCTGTGACTTCTGTTGACTTGTATGTGGCCTTGTGCAACAGGGGAACCTCGACTTCAGAGAGCAGAAGGAGGCTGGTACTCAGGTCGGAGCAGGCTGTGGAGGGAGGGGCTGTCTGGGCAGAGAGTATCGGGTGTGTGTTCCACAGCTGGGAGGGGCTCTATGCCCAGGGTACAGATGTGGCTCTGGGTGCCACAAGAGCCACCCTCCTTAATAACCACAGCTGCTGGGGCCTACATGCTCCCCAGATGTGGGGCCAGCCCAGGAGAGGAGGGCCATTTGTGTTCGGTTGGCTTCCACTTTATAGAGGCAGAAAGGGCTTTAGATATATCTGTGGTCTAGTAGGAAGAGGGTGAGCTTGGGACCAGCTGGCCTGGGTCCCAGTGCTTGCTACATTGCATTTATGCCTTCTTGCTGAGTGTCTGCTTACTCCGAATCTTCGTTTTTGATACTGGGTCTTCTGTAGCCAAACATGAACTTGAGCCCTTGTTTTCTCCTGCTTCTGCCTCTGGGTGCTGGGGCGTTAGGTGTGTGCCATCAAGGTTGAGAGTTGAAGGTCATGGGTGCTGAGGCTGTATGCCTCCCATGAAAGCTCAGTCCTGGCTGGGTGTTCAGAATTTTAGTCTCCACAGGTTTAAAGAGACACTCGTGGGGCAGAGTGCAGGGACTTTTATGAAAGAAGGAGCGATAGAAAGACCTGGAGGAGACAGGAGCTCCACAAGGAGAGCAACAGAACAAACAAACAAACAAACAAACAAAAAATCTGGGCCCAGCAGTCTTTTCTGACATGGATACTCCAAGGACCATGCATGGAGATAACCTAGAACCCCTGCACAGATGTAGCCCATGGCAGCTCAGTATCCAAGTGGGTACCCTAGTAAGGGGAACAGGGACTATCTCTGCTGACAAGAACTCAGTGGCTGGCTCTTTGATCACCTCCCCCTGAGGGTGGGGGGAGCAGCCTTACCAGTCCACAGAGGAAGACAATGCAGCCAGTCCTCATGAGACCTGATAGGCTAGGGTCAGATGGAAGGGGAGGAGGACCTTCCCTATCAGTGGACTTGGAGAG
Source organism: Psammomys obesus (assembly GCF_907164565.1). Classification (NCBI taxonomy): domain Eukaryota; kingdom Metazoa; phylum Chordata; class Mammalia; order Rodentia; family Muridae; genus Psammomys; species Psammomys obesus. Next base: position 10,381,979 of record NW_026596234.1, on the reverse strand, counting down.
GGGCATGGGAGGAGATGAGGGAAGGAGGGTGGGATTGGGAGGGAATGAGGGAAGGGGCTACAGCTGGGATACAAAGTGAATAAACTATAATTAAATATAAAAAAGAAAAAAAAAAGAGGCACTCGTGGCATTGTGGCCTGTCCTGATGTTCCTGTGGCCCTCTTGTTAGCTGTGGTCACCGCTGGGCTAGTTGCGAAAGCCCTTTCTCTCTTTCCACTGTTGATAAAGCAAGGAAATCACCAGGCACTGTGTCATCCTGTGGCCAGCCCGTTGCCCCTTTCCTGCTTGGAGGCTTGGGCAGGGCTAGCTCCTCTTTCTCCCTCAAGGAGGCTAGATGGATCTGAAGGGGGCTTTTGGAGGAGTTTGGGGACAGTCTGGCTGCTAGGTCTTCCACCACCTGCCACACTTGGGCAATGGGGGCTCCACCTTGCCTGGTGTCCTGGCAGCACTCAAGTGCCTTGACCCAGCCCTTGCTCTGTGTGTACTCACCGAACTGTCTTTAAATTCACTCTAAAGCCTAACAGGGCTCCCAGACCCTTCCCCCTGGACTCAAGCTCCATCCCCTTTCCCACTCAACCCAGGGCAGTAGCCACCAAGGTCTCTCCCTCTGTCCCTCTCTCCTTTCCTCTCTCACTCCCTCTCTATCCTTCTTCCTTTCTGTATAGCCCTGGCTATCTTGGAACTCACTCTGTAGAGCAGGCTGGCCTCGAACTCACAGAGATCCACCTGCCCCTGCCTCCTGAGTGCTGGATCAAAGGCGTGCGCCACCACCATCAGGTTTCTGTTGCCACTTTCATTCCTACTTTCCACACGCAGACAGAGGATCCCTCTCTGTGTAGAACCTTCCTGGGCTCTCACTTCAGAACAAGACCCAAGGCCCTTTCTAGGGCTGCAGGACCCTTGCCTGTGTGGCCCTCTGGCCTTTGACTTCTTCCGTGTTCTGTCTCCCTTGCCTGTTAGCTCTAGCCGCCCTGGGTCTTTCCCGCAACACACAGGGCTGATGGGACCTCAGGCCCTTTGCACCTGCTGCTGTGATGCTCCTTGCCGCCTGCTCACAGGGCTGGCTTTGCTGTTCTCTCCCGTCTCATCTTGTGTCCTCCCTCAAGCATCACCTCCACGGTCAACCGGCCCTTCTGTCTTCCTTCACGAGTTGCCACCGTTTTTTGTACACTGTACTATCCATTTAACATCCCTGTCCCTCCTGGGAACGTCACCGTCCTCAGCACAGGGGCTGGGGTTTTCTTGTGTTCCTGGTGCTCCACAGCCCTGCACAGGGCTCTGCAGAGATGAGGTAGGAGCCGTTGGCCGTCCAGTCACTGCGAGCAGCTTCTCTGACTGACAGATGTTGCCTTCCCTCAGGCTCAGCTGGCTACTTTGTAGGCTCTTTGTCCACCTCCCCCGCCCCTCAACAGGAACTCTCCACTCTCCCACTTTTCCTAACCCCGCTTGCTTTGTTTATTTTTGGTCTCTTTTCCCTGAGAGGACTGGCTGAGACCTCGTAGGGCGTCAGTGACAGGTCTGTATGGACACCACAAAAGCAGGGCAAGCCTGGTGAGGTACTTTGCTAGTGGTCTGCTAAGTCAGAGGGAGAAGGAAGGGGACCTGTGTGGCTGGTGAGAGGACACGGATGAGCTAATGATACGGTGTTATAATGAGCACACAAAGGGCGCTAATCTGATATTCCTCGTGCGCTTTTCACGACAGATACAATCAGGCCCGCAGTTAGCTAAGTCACTCTCCACCTATCCGCACACTCCACCAAGATCATTATCAGCTTCCTTAATTAAGAGCCCAGTGAGGCAAGGCGGCCCACAGCCCAGCTCCAGGGAGTCCCGCCCAGTAGGCCCTCCCTAACCTGGAATAATAGCTACCCCCACACGGTGAGGCCTTGTTGCCTTGTCCCCATCCCAGCCTGTCCCAGGCTCCAAGGCCTGGGGAGTCAACCCTAGCTGCCATTCAGGACATAGGAGGCAGCCCCTGGGCCAGGCCAGCCCGGAGATGTGTTGGGTATGGGGCGTGTGGCTTATGCTGTAAGTTTTAGTGCTCACCCTACGCTGAAGAGCAGGCTACAGTCTGACTTCCCTGGAGCGGTAGGTAGATAAGAGAGTGATGGCCGTACTCGGCGACAGGTCAGGGTCACACTGCCAGTTTAAATATCCCTGCCTGGAGCCTTTAGGCCACTGAGTTTGAAGGCTCTGCTTTGGTGTACAGACCTGGGACTCATTTGTAAGACAGGCCACGAGGCTCAAAGAGACGATGAGTTAATTGCATGGTGAGCCTTGGACTGGGAACGGAGGGACCACGCTGACACACAGGCAGTTCCTTGCTGCGTATCCAGCCTAGTGTCTTTACAGTTGGGAGACAGTATTTGTTAGCAACACATCGGTTCTGATTTCCTAGAAGTAGCAGAAGCAGGTTCCCATAGCTGAAGGGCCAGGGGCCTGGGGATGGAGAGTGGGTTTGAGAAGGTCAAGAGATAGAAAGCTGCCGTTTTGGAAGGAAGCTTGGTGATCTCATGGCAGTGATCTTCAGCCTGGGTCCCGGAAGGGAGGAAGTGGTGGAGGGGACAGAAGCTGGTGAGGAAGGTCCAGTGTCTTAAGCCACACAGAGCACGGATACTGTCCTGTCCTGTTGAACCAAAGATGAATCCAGTAAAGTGTCCTCCATCCTGTCCTGTCTTGTCCATCATGTGCATGTGGGGGTGAGTGTGTGCGTGCACCCCACTCCCAAACTCAGGATGTGGGGGTTCCAAATGCTGAAATGCCCAAGCTCTGTCCAAGAAGAAGGCTTTGGCTCCACCAACAGGGAGCAGAGATTCCACCTTTAGCTCCCCCACTCTATAGCGCCTCTCCTGGCCTGGAGGAGGAACTGCAGCCCGAAATCCCCATGCCCCACCAAAGGTCCTCAGCCTTGGACCTTGTTAGGGTCACTCTGACCCCAACTGGCCAGTGTGGGCTAGCCAGACTCCCGGGACCCAATCTGAAGAGCATCCAGCACTCATGGCCAGCTCCCCGCTGACGCGGGAGACTGAATAACAGCCTCAGCCGTCATGTGCTTTTACTAAAAATAAACTTGACATACTTTTGCATTGGGAAAGAACGCAGATTCCAAGCATTCTCAAAGGGCAGAGAGGGGGGAAAAGAAAGAATGGAAATTGGTTTTTTGAGCTTAGTAATTAATTAGGGCCTGTAAACAAATGATTCATGCTTTTTTCCTGGCTATATATATTTTTTTCCATTTTGCGTGGTCTTTCATAGGGACAGGAGGAAGAAGGCCAGCAGAACAAAGCTAGTGGGATGGGGCCAGGACAGGATGTGTTAGCAAGCGTTGGCCAGCTGTAAAGGGATGGGGCACTCCGTGGCAGTGGGAAGATGGTGGTATGTCCAGTGGACAGGGGACAAGATCACACGGGTCCCCAAGGAGCCCACTGAAAGGTGTGGTGGCTTTGTTATGGTGTCACACTTAATCCTGAGGACAGGAGAGTTTTGAGCTAGAGAGGAGTGTCATCTAGCCCATACAGTAGAGGACCAGAGGGCACATTCTTTCATTCTTTTTTGTTTTGTTTTTTTAAGACAGGGTTTCTCTGTGTACTGCTGGCCATCCTGGAACTCCCTGTGTGGACCAGGCTGGCCTCGAACTCAGAGATCTGTCTGCCTCTACCTCCTGAGTGCTGGGACTAAAGGTGGGTCCCACTGCATCCACCTCTACCACCACCACCACCCGGCTGAGGATAGTTGGTGCTGATACTTGTGTTGCTGTGGTTTCCTAGGCTGGGAAGCATCTATCGGGCCCCTTTCTCAGAGGGTTGCCTGTTAATGTCTGTCTCTTTCCTACAGAACACCTGTGTCATCAGGGCCTCCTCCACCCCTTTGCTTCTGTGTTCCCAGGGATGCGTTTGCCACCTTGTCCTAAGGCCAGGGCAGAGAGGTCTCCTAGGGCCAGCATGGGATGGTCCCTGGGAGAGGCAGGTTTTAGTAAATCTAAACTCCGGGGAAGTATGACTGGAAAACTCTGTACGCTCCTCGGCAATGGAGGCATACAAGCGGCCTGCACCACCAGCCCACCCCAGCACCCTCTCTGGTTTGAGATAGTCTCTCACTGAATCATAGACCCCTCCCAAGTATGGCCTGTGAGGCTGGGATGTTATGTTCACTGCTCAGAAAAATGAGGCCCAGGGAGCATTGACGTCCCCACAGGCACTGGTTACAGGTAGGGGGGACCTGGCGTGAAGTCCAGGTCTGACTGGGGTGTCTGCTTCGACTCTTTGAGGCAGAGGTTGGTTCAAGCGCCAGCTCTGACACACAGGTGCAGTGTTTCCTGGGGCAAAAACGCATTGCTTTTCTGAGCATCCTCATTCTTTTTGCTCCCTTAGGTGGGCAAGCACACTTGTTGACAGGGGCTGCGTGGGGCCTGGGAGGTCTGAGCTGCCACAAGGAGCGCAGTCTTCGAGGCCCTGTCCAGGTGCTCTGCCCCCAGGCCCTTCTGGCTGGTGACCCCTCTTCAATCAGCACTCCTCGGTGCCTACCCTCTGCCCGCCCACTCAGTGTTGATTCACCCGGGCTGTGAGCCTCTCACCTTCTGCCTGTGTTTTCTTCTCCTTTTTCTTAGTAAAACCGCCGCCTTCCCCGATTGCCAAAGCTTGCATCAGGGGACAGGCAGACAGGGGCTCCTGCCGTCCCACAGAACTGTCTGTCGCCCCAGCTTCCCCTCCCACTCACCCGTGGCTGTGAGGACTGAAGTCACCAGGCATGAGCCCAGGGCTGGGGACAGGAGGGTTTAGATAATTATCATGGGGTATTGAGGCCCTGCCTGGAGTTCCCGTGAGGGGGCCAGCTAGGCTGGTGGGAGAGCAAGGGCAAGTCAGAGGAGGACTCCTGGGAAAATTGGCAGCCAGTGCATGGGGCAAGGGAGTGTGTGGGCAGGCTCACCCAGGTGCAGGGGGGAGGTACAGCGGGGGTGCGGCTTGGGGATGTGAGGTGCACCAGGGGGGCCGCCTCATGGAGAGGCAGCTGTTGGCAGGCACAGCTAAAGATGTGCCCTAGGAAAGGAAAGCCACCGAGGGGTGAGTACCAAGGGACACATGTTAATAAGATGTGCAAGTGAGCTGTCACACAGAATGCTTGTGCGGCAGGTGCTGCGCATGGGAGGCAGAGGCAGGAGGATCTTGGTGAGTTTGAGGCCAGCCTGGTCTACACAGAGAGCTCCAGGATAGCCAGGGATTTGAGACCCTGTCTTAAACAAAAGAAATGTGCAATTGAGCATGTGCCAGGGTTACACCTCAAACCCACCCGGCGCTGAAGCTGTCGTGGAAGGGTTGCCCATTGGGCAGGCTCCCTGTAGGAAGCGAGCCTAGGGGCAGCCTGAGGAGGGAAGAGCCAGACCCAGCCTAGGAGCGGCTCTCCTGGGCTTGCTTCTCAGTTCTGTTGTTGTGTTACTGTGAAGTGGGCCGAGTTCCCACGGCTAAGCCCGTTTTCTCCCGTGGAAAGTAGATGATGCCGAATGGCTTTTCTTGGCCCTGTGATGGCTCGTGAGACATCACAGGTAGACAGAGGGGCTGAGCCAGCAGGTCCCATCCTTACATCAGTCAGTGTGTAACCCTGCTGCACAGTGGGGTGCACTGTGGGAAAACTTGGACTCTTCATTTTCCTCAGGACCTAGTGAGGCCATTTACATCCCAGATAAGGTAACTTCTTGTGAGAAATGTTGTTTCTTCTCTTGTTGGGAGGAAACCAAGGTAGGAGATGATATCACCAACCCAAAGGGGCAGAGGGGGCATTTAACTTTGGCCCTGTCTCCTCGAGAGCACCTTGGGGTGCTTTCACTGTATAGGGTGTCCCTCAAGAGCATAGCACTTGTCAGGAGAGGAAACAGCCTTGGTGGAGATTCTAGGCTCAGTGTGTTCAGGGCCCCATTCCAGACTGGGGGTGGGAGTGGCTTTGTGTGCCTGGGGTTGGCTCGGGGTCAAGCTGTCTGGCCTCCAGAGACCCGGCCCCTCCTCAGACAGCCCTTCTGCCCCTGCCTGGCTATTCCACTGTTGTTACCATGGCTCTTTGAGGCATTTTCTGCAGCTGTCCATATTGTGAACTTCCTGTGTGCAGAAGTTCTCTATTCTGCTTGGCTATGTGAGTAAGGACACCATTTTGCTTCCCTTGCAGCTAGACCATGGGCATATGACTCAGCTTGGCCAATCAGATGCATCATCCTGGGCCTGTAGGACATGCATTTTGCCTCCATTCAGAGGCCATCCATGTAGGCAGGTTATGGGACTCCCCTGCTCCAAACCTTCCCATGGTTCCCAGGACCCCTCAGGATAGAACCTCCGCTACTCCTCGGGTGCCCAGATGACCTTGCTTTCTTCTTCTGAGGGGTTCCGGTCACTAAACTCAGTATCAGTGTGCATACTTACTTCAGGTCTGTGCCCTAGCAGGTCTCTTTGGTAATTTTCATGTCACATGTGAGGGTGCGGGGCTGGAATAGGGATCCAGGGCCTTGCAGGCTGGAGGCAGAATAGGAAAAGAGGCAGGGTGACCTTATGAAACATCACCAGTTAGGCAATCTGTCTGATGCTTTAGCAGTTTGTGGGTGATTAAGAAATAGATACCTGGAAATGCCCTGAACAGTGGCTCTCTTGACCCAGTTTGATTCACCTTAGTTAGGCCTAATGATGCAGCTCTGTAATCACAGCTGAGATGTGAGGATCCTAAGTTCAAGGCTAGCCTGGGCTACAGAGTGAGTTCAAGGCCAGCCGGGGCAACTTGATAAGACCTGTGTTACAGAGTGAAAAAAAGCAGGTGTTGTAACTCAGAGGTAGAGTCCTTATTTGTCCATTGTGAAGATCAAAGTTTAGTTCCTAGTATCATAACCAACCAACCAACCAACCAACAAAACCAACCAACCAAAAACCAACCAAAAAAACAAAGAATCAACAAACCAACCAAACAAAAAACCATCCAACCAAAACACCAACCAATCAAAAAACCAAAGAATCACAAACCAACCAAAAAAACCAACCAACCAAAAATCAACCAAAAAACCAAC
>NW_026596234.1:10344903-10374931 GCF_907164565.1 Psammomys obesus | reverse complement strand
CCAACCAATGAATCAACAAACAACCAATCAACCAACCAACCAAAAAATAAATAAGTAAAATCAAGCAACCAAACATCTAAAAAAACCAAACAATCAACCAAAAAAAAAAAAAAAAACCCAAAACAACAACAACAACAACAAAAACAATCAATCAACCAACCAAACATGTAACCAACCAACCAATCACCCATCACCCAGATCTAAAACCTTGCTTCCATCTGATTTGATTCAAGGTGATTTAACTCAACAACATTCAGCTGCTGAGCTGCACTCTCACTGGCCAGATTCACTCTCTGAATCACTCTTTCTGTGCAGCATGGCTTGGCCTCCTCCATAGGTATCCCTCTAACCCTGCACTCCTAGCTGAGTGCCGTCCTGGGCTCTCCCAGCTCAACTCCTGATCTCACCTCAGCTCACCCTGGCTCAGGCCCTCAAGCTGCTCACTGCTTCCCTCAGCTTACCTTAGTTCGCTGGCTCCATTCACTGGGTCCACCCTGTCAACTTGGCCCAGCATGGCTCCACCCATCCTCTCAGCCCAGCCATACACGGCTCTGCTCACCTGCCTCATCCAGCTACCCCATTGCCACCTGCCTTCCCAGAGGCAACCTGGGCCTTGCAGGAAAGAGGGACTTCTTGGCTAAGGGATATGGGAACCTTAAGGTGCAGGTGAGCGAGGTCAGCATCCCTGCGGAGCCCAGGGCAGAAGGATGGAAAGCAGAAGCCTAGGACTAGGGGGACCTTCAGCTGCCTGCAGACTTGACTGGTCAGGAAGGGAGGTACAAGCGTGGTGGCTGGAGGGCAGCCTCGGACCCTTGTGGGGCTGGTGGCCTGGGGACAGCACGGAGCCGCTATGGTGTCACAATGAGGAGAAGTTGTGTTGGAGACAGACAGGAGACGGACTTGGAAAACCAACACTGAAAATGATCAGGGCTGGGCAGGTGCACTAGACCAGGCCTTGTTTACTGGCCCAACACCCAGTGACTAATTCAGCCTTCGAGGTGACTTCAGGAGGGAAGGGGTTATTACCGACTCTGCTTTGTAGAAAAATAAACTGAGGCCCAGAGAGGGCAAGACATTTGCCTGAGGCACACAACTCCCAAGGGGCAGAAGTAGAATCTGGGTTCGGGCACAGATGCACTGGAAGCCTTGGAGACAGCGGGGTGCTCTGGCAGCCCCCTGGCAGGTGCCTCTGGCACTTGTCTACACAGCAGGTGCTTAGGGGAGTCTTCCTACACCCCTGAGTCAGGATCTTTCCAGAGGAGTCTGAGACCCCAGGCCGAAGAGGGGGAGGTTTGAGCCTCAAGTAGAAAAAGTGTCAGACAGGAAGGCCAGCAGCCACCTTAGGCTCTTCAGCTATGGCATCACCTTCACGTGTTTCTCTTTGGTCTTGTGGTGGGGGGGAGTCTGGGGCACAGGGTCTTGCTCATGCTAGGTAGGCGTTTGAGGGGACTGTGCAAGCTCCAGCCGCAGAAATTAGAACGGCACAAGTGCACATGCTGAGAGCGGGTCCACCGTCTTCCTACAGTACCCACACCTGGCACAGGGTTTCCCAGGCTGCCCTTGGTCCCCAGGAAGCAACCCAGGCTTCTTGCAGCCACTGAGAGGTTTTGCGAAGCCTGACCCGCCACTCACCCTCCCGCAACCTTCTTCCTCTTCGACCTCCACAGCCTCCTCTAACCCCCTCAGTTTCCCACCCCAGGCCCTTTGCACACACGGTTCCCTCTGTCTGCCTGGAATGCTCTCCCTGTAGCAGCTTCAGATAATCCTTTAGATTCTATGTCCATTCCCCCCCAGCCCCTACCACCTAGGCAGGGTCCTTGTCTATCTTATTCCCCACTCCATCCCATAGTCAGGCATACAGTAGGTGTTCAATACATGCTTATGGACTGAATAAATTAGTAAAAGGAGAAATGAATGGAGAGAATTAAGAATTGAGGTGACAGAGACAGGTGAAGTGGCACAAACCTTTAATCCCAGGGAGGCAGAGGCAGGCGGATTTCTGAGTTCAAGGTCAGCGTGGTCTACAGAGGGAGATCCAGGACAGCCAGGGCTACACAGAGAAACCCTGTCTTACTTCTTCTCCTTTTTTTCCCTTTCAAAACAGGGTTTCTCTGTGTAGCCCTGACTGTCCTGGACTTGCCCTATAGTCTGTCTGGAACTCACAGAGATCCACCTGCCTCTGCCTCCCTGAGTGCTGGGATTACAGGTGTGTGCCACCGTGCCCGGCTGAGAAGCCCTGTCTCTAAATACAAAACAACAAAACAAAACAACAAAAAGATGCAGACTATGCCTCCAGCTTGGGGACCGTATCCAGAGGTCTCATCTACGTGTGTGCTTCAGCATTTCCCATGGTCGATTAAAAAAAAAAAAAAAAAAAAAAAAAAGAAAAGAAAAGAATTGAGGTGCCAGAAGGAGAAACAGGGCTTAGGCTCAGGTGTGTCCCAGGCCTCTTTTCCCTGGTTTCCCTGCTGGAGGAGGAGCCTCCCTGGGGCAGGAGGGCATTGGGCGGGGCGGAAAACGTTCCCAGTGTTTTTATCCCCTGCTAACCAGCTTAGACACTCCCGACAGGGCAACAGCCCGGCTGGTTATCAGCAGCATCTCTAAGGCCTGCTCACAAACAGTCATTAATCACCCCTCTCCGCCACCCTTCCCTCCTTCCTCCTGGTGCCTCCCGTGGAAACTGAGGCACGGAGCGGGGAGGCCTGCCGGTGCAAGGACATGGGCTGTTTGGCCTTGAGTCTTCTGATGTAAGCCAAAGGAGAGACAGAATCTTCTGTGTGACCAAGGGACCCTGCCCCCAATTTTGGGGCCCCCAGTCCTCCCCGGAGCCCCAGGGCCCTTCCAAGGTGGCCTCTTAATCACTGCCGGTTAATTAAAGGGGTTGGACAACTCCACTGGGCCCTTGTGGGCCTGCCTGGGAGGGAACCAAGACCTGGCCGTACTATGTGGGGACCTGCTCCTCAGCTGAGCCAGACTTTCGTGGGTCTCCGAGTGCCCGCAGGAGGAGCTGGGGGTCCTGGGTGGGAGAGGGGCTGCGGTGGGAGGCAGGGTGGCCATCGCTACGGGTACTCCCTGTGTCGGGCTCAGTGTGGGCGGCCGTGGCTGGGCTAATGAGGCGCCACACTGCCAAGGAGAGCTGGAGGAGTTGAGACAGGTTCTGGGTGAGGTGAGTTTCGTGGGCTGGGCAAAGCCATGGCCCCGTGCCCATGTGTGCTCCCCTAGGCCCCTGGGGGGCTGCCAAGACCCCAGCCCACCCTGTGCCCTGCTTCCTGCCCTACTGATGAGCCTCAGGAAAGGATGCTGGAGGGAGAGGGGACAATAAGGGACATGGTGAGGAGAGGAGGCTTACCTCTCACCATGCCACACCCCCTGTGGGGAACCACACCCCTGACCACTGAGTCTGGGTTCTGGGTGGGTTGTGGTCTGCGCTTGAACATATGCTTGATTGTACCCGAGGAACGGCAATGGCTTCACGGGCTGGTCTTGACATTGCAGCTTCAATTTCCGAGTGACCTGGTCCACTTGCCTTGAGTAAGTGACTCCATTCCTCTGGTCCCTGTAGGTCTGGCTGGGATGTGGCAGTGGTGAGCACTGAGAGGTATTGGATGGCTCCTTTGGATCTGTGTCCCTGCTGAGGCTGGGGCTGCTCCTTAAGGCTCACACCTGTTCCCAAGGGCCCAACAAAGAAGCTGTTCGGGTCCCAGGAAAGGTTGAAGCCTGGCAGGTGGCAGCCAATGTTTCCAGGGCCGGCTGTGGGTCTTGGAACCTGGGCTCTAAGGTGTACAGCTGATTCAGGGCACCCGGGGGATGGCAGGACTTCGCCATCCCAGCCTTTGTTCCTGATCTCATTCTGATGGATCTGCAGCTGGCGTGCTGTGGCATTCACCTGCATTCGGTGGACATTTCCGAGACACTTGACACACCTAACAGTTGTGCAACCACCCCCAGGGCCAAGAACCAGAACCTTCCCATCATTCCACAAAGTTCCCCAGTGCCCTTGGCACCACGTCCCTTAGCCAGCCCCCAGCCTTCCATTCCAAGGGAGTGCAGGCCTACCACAAACCAGCAGTGTCCCTTTAGCACATTGCCTGGAGCTCAGATATGCCCATCTTTAGGTTCTATCTCTCCCATCTGTAAACATCCTTGTTTTCTCTCTTGACATCTCCATGTCTATCTCTGAAGGACCCAGGTGTTCCATACCACATAAAGCCACTCTCTTGCCTGAGAATCACAACATTGGTTCCATTTTGTCTACCATCAGCCCCCACTCAACTGACTGGGGTTGTCAAATGTCCCTTATAACTGTTCTTTGTTATAATCGTTTTAGTTTTCTGGCCCAGAGTTCAATCTGGATCATTCCTGGCCTTGGATGGCAGAAGGTTCCGTGGGTTCCTTTGCTCTGGAATGCTCTTTCTGGTTTTGCTGGACTAAAGAACACAGTTTCAGAACTACCCTCATTTCTCCAAACCAGGAGCTCAAAGGGAACCACAGGGGGATGGCAGTGTCCTGAGGGGCTATTCCAAAAGTGTTGCTTAAACAGGAAGAAGTGGGTGGGAACAGAAGCAGAGGGAGGACACAGCCAGACACAGGGACAAAGAGAGGAGGGGGAGCCACAGCTGAAATCATGCAAAGAACCTCAAATCCCAGAGTAGAAGCCACTCAACCAGGCCCACGAGGATGAGTTTAAATCCTGGCTTTCACCCATTGCCTGTGAGATCTGGGGCAGGGGATGTCACCTACAGTGCCTCAGTTTCCCTTCTGTGAAATGTGGGTAATGAATCCTTCCTAATGCTGTGAAGACTGGTTGAGCTACGAGGGAGAGGCCAGTGGTGGCCACTGTCTCTCACAGCTGGTGACAGCCATAGAAGACGTTTTTGTTTTTGTTTTTTTCCCTGTGCCCACATGGGTGGACATCTGTACAGAGGTAGCGCCTCATCACCATGCTATACGTCCCCTGTTTCCCACCAGAAAAAAGTTTCAGCTTTGTTGGCTCTTGCCTGTGTCTGTCCCTTCATGTGCCTCTGTCCCATGTCTCCCTGGAACCTTTTCCTGGGGTGCTTTCTAGAAGGGCTGTGGCTACACACATCTTCTGCTTTCGGGTTTCGGATGCTGTAAGAAGCCTGCATGTTCTTTGCGCCCCGCCCCAGCCCTGAGGTGGTCCCTGCAGCCCCTCTTGTCTGGGGTGGCGTGGTCCTGTGGCAGGGACAGTGAGTCAGCTCTCCAGTTCCCTGAATGTGGAGATCCAGGCTGGTGGGCCACTGCCCTGTGTGTTACACCACAGCCATGTGCCCTGTGCCCTGTGGCCTGCGTGGCTTCCCACTGAGTTCCTAGAAGCCATCTGGCTGGGTCAAAAGTCAAGCGCATCCTGAGCTCTGTGCAGCCACGGGGAGCCGAAGCCTCCCCCCCCCCCCCCTCAGGCGCCGTTCACTATGGTGGACGATTCGGCAGACTTGTTCATCTTTCCCACAAGCAGTGTCACGTGATCATCCCTGCCTGACTGTCTTTGTGCACAGGACAGTCAGCCCACAGGGATGCCCAGTGTCCTCATGAAGTAGCAAGGAGAGAAAGCTGACCCTGAGGCGCTGCCGTGGCTGCAAGGCTGTGGGGCTGGGGATGGACCAGCTCTGTGGACCGTGAGCTCCCAGGCAGCCCTGGCTTGCTCCCAGTAGTCCCTGCTTGGGAAGTCACCCCTGCAGCCTCATGGATTCAGGACAGGCTTTCTAGCTCATTTTACTTATAGAATTACATCTTACTTAATTAGTGTGTGTGTGTATCTCGTGTGCCACATCATGTCCGTGGAGGTCAGAGGACAATTTCCTCTCCTTCCACAGAGTGGGTTCTGGGGATTGAACTCAGGTCATCATGTTTGGTAGCAGAAGCACCTTACCCACTGAACCATCTTGCCCCTCCAGGGCCTGTGTTTTAAACAAGCCTTTAGGAGCTGAGCCGAGCTTCCTGTTCAAACAAACCCAGATGGCCCCAGCTCTCACCACGCTGGAGGAACACTTGTGCCTTAAGGATGAACTGGTGTCCCCAGCCGCCTGCCAGCCGTGTGTCAGGCTGAACTGGGCGGCCTCTCTGCACCGGGGAGGGCTGAGCGGTGCCTCACCAAGTCTCCCCATGCTTAGAACTGTGCTCAGGATGGCGTAGACAGGACTCAGCCCCTGGCCTCGTGGGCGCTGAGGCACACCTGGGCGCACACCTGTCTGATTCTCCTGTCTGTTGCTGTCCTTCCTTCTAGTCCTCCACTGGCTCCGTCTGGCACTCCAGGTGCCCAAGTGTTGCCTTTCCCCTTGGCCCAGTGTCTCCTGTGTTTATCTCAGTCAGGGCTGTGGTCCAGTAGGCACTTTTTGACCCAGGAATTGCTGAGCCTGGAAACACAGATGTAAGTGTACAAATGGAGGGAAGGAGGGCTCGAAGCCTCAGATGGTCACCCACGCCGCCAACTCCATTGGTGCCTCAGGGGGCAGGGGCTGCAAACTCTTTCCACTTGGCGGGTGGGGGATGCTCAGTGTTGTCCCTTTTTCCTGTATCTTTGGGCCTAGAGTTGCCTATGGACCAGCCGAAACAGAATGACTCAGCGAAGAGCATCTCTGTACCACAGGCTCTCTTTTAACTGTGCCCCCGTTGGCCACCCCTGGGTGGGCACTTCAGAGACCTGTGCTCCTCCGCCCAGCTTTCTGAAGCACCTGTCATGCCAGCCCAGGGTCACAGCAGTTGAAGAAACAAATCCCCATCCGTGGGATGTGTGTGACAGGAGCGAACCAGGAACTGTGCCAGGCTCTGAACGCAGTTCCATCACCAGAGTGAGATACGGTTCCGTGACCTAGAAAGATGGGGGTCTCCTTTACCCTCGGGTGGGAGGAGAGGCTTTGGCCCGAATTTAGAAACTAGAATGAGAGGAAGGAGCCAGTCCTGGGAATGTCTGGGATGAGAATACATTAGGCAGAGGGAAAAGCATATGCAAAGTCCCTGGGACAGAGAGGAGATGAAGGTGGGCGCTGAGAGAAAGATTTTGGAATAAAGCAGTGTTGGCTGGGTCTTGATTTCCCTGAGCCCAGGCTCTCCCCCATGTAAAATGGAAAAGACATGGACTTATCCTAAGAGATGAGTGAGGATTAAGTCCCGAGGTAGGCTGGAGTGTCAAGGCTGAGGGGGCGTGGGGCGTGGCTGGGCTGCAGAGCCCTGTGCCCAGCCCTGACATTCTAGATACTTGGTGTCTTGGAGGTGGCTCTGAGGCTGAAAGCAGTGTCCTGGTTTTCCTGTGGTGAGCCCCTGGTTGCAGGAGTTAACAGCCCGCAGCACTGGGCGTCGTGCCTGGCACGGAGGAGGACATGAACGGGAGGAAGGGCATCCAGGTGGGAGGGAAGGTGTGGACACGGGAATGTTCGAGGTGTGTTTGGGAAGAGCCAGGAGACCAGCCCAGCTGGTGGGGAGGCTTGAAAGACAGGTTGAGGCCTAGGAGGCCCTGACAAGGCCAGAGGGAGGGCGGGCCTTAGTTGGGAAGCTGTAAGGAGCCATTGTGTGCTCTGGAGCCCTGGAAAAAAATGGCTCTTGTTTTTGGTTAGAGTTCTCATAAAATGCGCTAGAAGTCTCACAAAGCTGGAAGACTAACAGCCTCCAGAGGCGGCCCTCAAAGTGACATCCAAGGTGTGTTCTTCTGTACCTGGTGTGTCTGCTACTGCTGAGGCCCACACACGGGTTGTGTCTCTTTTCGCCGCTGTGTAGTATTCCATTGGCCAAGCAGTCTGCAGCGTGTTGACTTGCCATTCTCTCAGCGGGGATGTCATCTCCAGTTTTGATTCCTCTGGCTGGTACAGCTAGAACATTCTAGCACACCTCTCCTGGTAGTCTCCAGAGGCCTTTTCTCTTAGGCTGGCCCAATGCAGACATCTGTCAGGTGGAAGAGGTGCATGTTTTGTTTCTGTAGTCTTATCCACATTCCCAAGCTGCCTGGGCCCCATCTCTCTCCTTTTAGACATAGCTGTACCCTGAGGTCAGAGTTGGGGGTCACAGAACTTCTTTGGAGTCTGGGCTGTAGCCACTGGCAGACCCGGGGTTCCCCTGCTCTGCTCTAGGAGTTTGGATCTGGTTGGACAGAGCCCTGTAAGAGGCAACATCCAACAAGGAGACATCTGGTGAGGAAGCTCTCAGAGATTTGGACTGAGCCCCTTCTCGTGCTGAACTCCTGGCAGGTGTCGGCTGTGAGGGAGCTGGGGACACTCAGTGACAGTGCTGAGGGAGCCTAGTATCCCAGGTTACCAACCTGCCCCAGAATCCATGTGCTGTGTGGCCTAGACACCCATAGCGCCCTCTCTGGGCTTGGGCTCTTGGGCTTCCTCCGTGTGGGAGGCTCAAGGGAGGCTGGCTCCCTGTGTGCTGGCTCTCCTGGCCCCTTAGGCCTCCTTGGCCACCCCTCCATACCCTCGAGGAGGCTGAGGCTCGGGCACAGGGCCAGGGCTTGCACCTTGACAACACACCCACGCAGGGCACAAAGGCCCATTGTTTGAGCCCACGTTGGCGGGGAAGCGGGTGGGAAGCAGCCAGCCGCCTTTCACCCAACCCGCTTGTGGTCGGCGGACTGAGGAGCAATTCACAAAACTCCTCCCCTGCCTGGGCACCTGGCCAGGCCACCTCCCGGGCAGGCACCCTTGCCAAGCTGAGCTTGCCCTTACTCTGCTCCTGGCCTCAGTTTCCCTCAGCAGAGAAAGGGCTAGGAGAACAGCGAGGTGGGAGGGTGGAGCTTGCTGTTGGCCTGGTGCTGTAGCCTCAGCACAGACCAGCCACCCACTTGATTCAGGAGGCTTGAGGACAGGGGCTTTGGGCCCAACAAGCCTAATATGAGGTGCTGCTTGAATAGTTTGGGAGAGTCTGTTTACCCATGTGCCTTAGTTTCCCAAGTTGTAAAAGGAATTTAAGAGCTAATGATAGTTGGGACCCATCAGACCACAGGCCATTCACCCATCCATCCATCCATCCATCCATCCATCCATCCATCCACTCACCCATCCATCCACCTACTCACCCATCTATTCATTCATCCATCCATCCATTCATCCATCCATTCATCCCCCTCAGCCTCGGGGTAGGACCCTGGCCATCTATTCATCTATCATCCATCTACCCACCCACCCATTCACCCATCCATCCATCCATCCATCCATCCATCCATCCATTCATCCATCCATCTATTCATCTATCATCCATCTACCCATCCACCCATCCATCCATCCATCCACCCACTCATCCATCCATCCATCCATCCATCCATCCATCCATCCATCCATCCATCCTCTCATCTGTCTATCCATCCATCCTCTCATCTTTCCATCCACCCATCCTCTTCTCCATCTACCCACCCACCCTCCATTGTCACATCATAGGCATGGGCCCTGCCAGGACGGTTGCAGAATTTCTAAGACCACATGTGAAGTCAAGCACGAGGCTCCAGAGTCAGAACTGAGGGTTGCAAGGTGGTGCCAGTACCAGGCCCAGGGCTGCTGAGAGGCTCTGTGCCACAGGCCCCTGGCTAGCTTAGGGACATGGAGTCTCTCTAGCTGCCAAAGCTGAGGCCTCTGAGTTGCCCCTTGAGGCACTGTAGGTTGTGACCCGTGTCTGTCTGGGCCCCACTGTTCTGAGGGCGGCCTCACTCAGGAGAACTCCGTGTTTTTTTGTACCCATCCTGAGAGGGGATGCCTAGGCTGGCTATATCTTGGTACCGATAGGGAAACTGAGGCTCCAGTTGTCCAGATCATCAGCTGCTGGGTGGCAGAGTCTGGACTCAAACTCAGGTCTGAAACTCAGTCACCTCTCTGTGGGGACAGCCAGAGCCTCATGCAGGGGTTCTGTTGGGATCTGAGTTTGGGGAGGGTGTGGGTGTGCTGGTGGCCTGCCAGCTGCCACCTGGGCATGATCCTTTCCATGCCCTGAGTCACGGCTCTGTGTCCTGGGAAGCTGGTTCTGCCCTCATCGCCCATGGGACTTGTGACTGAGACACGCCCTGCCACCGTGCCCCACCGCAGTTCAGGGCCACGCAGGAGCCTGAGCAGGTCTACTAGGCAGAAGCCTGCCTCTCTCTGCGCTTGTGGCCATAGGGGCTTCTTTCTGTGTCCTCTCACTTGCCCAAACCCATTTTTCTGAGACTCCAGCAGGCATCAGCTGTCTGGGAAAGCTGGGAGTGCCCTGTCTCTAGGGAGGATTCTCAAGCATCCGGTAGGATCTGAAGCCTAGCGTGTGGACCTTGGACAGCCCAGACTTTTGTTTTGTTGGATTATTATTTATTTTGAAATGGGCTCATGTAACCCAGGCTGGCCTAGAACTCTTTATGTAGCAAAGGCTGACTTTAAACATCTTGCTCTCTACCTCAAGAAAGCTCACAGGTTAGGACTACGCCTGGCTTCATGGTGTATTTTAAAGAGTCTCTGTGAGACAAAGCTACATAGTCCACGAATACAAATTCCCTGCTCCCACTGCCTGGGTAGACCAGAGGCCCTGTACTCAGGGACTCCCTCTTGCCTGACTGGCTCCCTCCTTGACCACAGACACCCCACCCCTCCGTGAAAGGGGGCTGGTAAGTGCCCCACAGAGCTGCCCTGGTCACCTTTCCCTTTGTAAACAGCCAGTCACACACTTCAGTAGAAGGGTGGGCCACCCTGAAGCAGTGTTTGGGATCTCTACTGTCCTTCCCTCCGGCGTGGCCCGAGAACATTCTCAGTTATTTGCTCTGTCTGTAGGTGCTCACCGTGATGCTAGGTTTTTTGTTTGTTTGTTTGTTTTTTGTTTTGTTAAACGTAAAACATGAGAAAGAGAGAAAGGCTGCAAGAGAAGGGAGTCACGTGTGATGCCAGGGAGAGCAGAAGGGAGGGTGACCGGCATGAGGTGTGGGTCAGGACGGCCCCTCAGCCTCCGGGTAGGACCCAGCCTGCGCTGGGTATTGGATCTGAGCACAGTTGAGAGTAGGCCTTGAGGCCTTGAGGCTGGGTCCGTGGTAGAGCTCTCTGGTTGGCACTCAGGTCCATCCAGTCCATGGGCTCCTGGAGGGAACAGCTGTGACCAGCCCTGGCCCCCGGAAAAATGGGTTCCAGGTGTGTCCCTATTGGCCCCTGGCTGGGACTTACAGATTCTACTGACTTCAGTTCCATAATCTACCAGTCTACTTGACAGACAGGAAACGAGAAGTTCAGAGAGGCAGAGTGACTTGTCCAAGGTCACACAGCAAGTGAGGGCCAGAGGCTTATACCCACTTTCTACTCCTTATTCTTGCTTTCTCTCTGTCTCTCTCTCCTCTTTCTCTCTCTCCTCTCTGTTTCTCTCACCTCTCCCTCTGTCTTTCTCTCTCTCTCTCTCTCTCTCACCTCTCCCCTCCCTCCTCTCTCTGTCTCTGTCTCTCTCAAAGAGTCCTTAGCTTAGGAGCTTGGACACCTGGCCCAGGAGCTGGGGACTGAAAGGATCCCATGGACCATCATGCCTCTCTCCAACACCTCAGCCGTAGCCACATTCCCTCGTCACCTCTCAAGGGAGAGAATAATAGTGGGTTCAGGTGTCACACCTTACAGCACCTTAGGGAGACTGGTTGAGCAGGTCTGGGGGAGGGAAGGTTCCGAGGGAGGAAATTATCATCAACCTCTCTGCACTCAGGCTGTGAGCTGGGCTGGCTTTGGAGGTGTGGGGCTGGGGGCACATGTCCTAAGGACCTGGCCTGGGGCAGATGAGCCTGAGACCAGCTGTAGATTCCCCACGGCCTGTGTAGGCAGTGGAGGTGATACGAGTCCTCCCTGAGCCAAGCTGAGAGACACACCCGGCCTCCTGCCCGCCCTGCTCCTGGGAAGGAGAGACCCGCCAACGCCAGGAGGAGGCGAAAGAGCCTCTGTCCTGTCCTCTTGCTCCACTGTACCCACACAGGGCTCAGAAGGGTCTGGCACTGCTGTCTGCAGCTGGGGAAACTGAGGCACAGAGGGTCAAGCTGAGGTTTGAACCTAGAGGTCTGAAAGTAACTGGACACTCCTTTCTCACCTGTGTCATACCCTGATGTTTTCATTGTTAGTGGCTCCTGGGGCCTCTGAGCTAGGAAAGCCCGCCTCTTAACAAGGAGTGTGCAACCTGCCCTGCTGGGCCCCGCAGCTGCTCTGGAGCCTCAAATCTCAGTCATCTTCATCTGTGGAATGGGAGCAGAGTTCCTCCCTCCAGGGCCAGAGGTCCTAAGGGGGCCTCGCCACGGCTGCTTCACCTCCTTCCTAGAACTTTCTGCACCTAGTTTTCACCAGCATCTACTCTTGACTTCTAGTGCTAGTCTGACTGACAGCTCCAGCTAGGTGTTGCTGTAGCAGGCCTGAGGGGCCCCATGATACCTGGGCTGGGCCATTTGTGGAAGAGCAGAAAGGCTGGGGCTCAGTTTTGGATGGACAGTGGGGCTCTGAGGGGGCCAAGAGCCCATCTGGAGCTGGCTGCCCCCATGCCATGCCAAGGCCTGCTCCCATCTCGTGCCAGGGAGGCCAGGAGTGGTGGTGGCTGGGCACCTCAGGGCAACCCTCCGCCCTACCTACCCCGGTGATGGGCTGATAAGACCCCGCCTGGGAGGAGGCGGTGGCTGTAATTACAGGCCTCCATGCGGCTCAGGCAGGCGGGTCATGAGGTGGGAGTGACTCATGAGATTGCTCCACGGGGCAGGGCGGGGGGTGGGGACGGGGGCCACAGGTCTGCCCCTCACCCTCTGGCCAGAGATGGGCCTTGGCACCCCGGGAACAGTCAGTTTTGGTGTCACTCTGGAGTGAACGCTAGGCCTGTGCTGTTTGACACCTGTCCTGCTTGGCACTGATGGGAACGTGGAGCTGGCTGGGTTTTCCCCTTTCTCTGCCCCAGCCATCAGCTTCTGGGAAGGAGAGCTCAGAGGTCTGGCTTGGTAGATGGCAATGTCTGGACCTGCAGAGCCACAGATCCAGGCCTTGGAGGTTTGCTGAGCCAGGGGCCCAGTGCCAAGAACCCCAGATTATGAGACCTACAACCCAAAAGGCAGGACCTTCCAAACGGGAGGCTCAGGTGTCTCAAAATCCTACCTCAAGGGTTCAGGGAAGCACAGGCCTGTAGAGTTACACATCCAACCTCATCGATGGCTATTGGTCCCAGGGTGTGGGAGATGGCCCAGTGGGTAAAATGCTTGCTGTGTAGGCCTTAGGGCTTGAGTTCGAATCCCCAGAACCCTGTCAAAGCCAGATGTGTGGCAAGAATACCTAGAATCCCTGTGCTCCTACAGGGGAACCCTGGAAGCTGGTGGGCGGCTAGCCTGAGGTAAACATCTGGGAATAACAAGAGACCCTGTTTCTAACAAGGTGGAAGAAAGGACCTATACTGAGATTGTTCACACACACACACACACACACACACCACACTGTATTACTTCCAGAGGATTCTATCTCCATTGAGTCAGGTTTAAAAACAAAAAAAAATTCTAACCACAGCAGCTGGAGCTGCTCCCACGTGGATCAGAGAATAAAAGACAGGAAAATTAAGGTCTCATGATGACCTCTCTCCTCCTCAGGGAGAGAGACGGGCAGGCCGAGCAGGAGGCGTGGCGAGCTGTGCTTTTAGTTGACTCTCTACGGGTCGCGTTGAGAATTTATCAGGGTATGCTGCTGGGAATAGGCCAAAAACCAAACCAAGCGGGGACATCAGGGTGGTGTGGTCATCTTACGTAAGCCCTGCTCCACCACCTTGCGAGCGTCCGTGGCTCCGCAAAGTCGCAGTTGCTCATTGTTTCTTCCTTGCAGTCTATTGTGAGCTCTTCAGGGGCCTCGAGACTATTAACCCTGGTGCTTAGGCCCTTCCCTACACCTTCCGGGGAGCAACTCGAGGGGGCCGTGAGGCAATCCTAGGGGGTGGGTGCTGTTCTATTGTGTCTTTCACAATAAGGAAACTGAGGTGCAGGATTATTTGAAGCCTCCGCAGGGTGCCCAGGCGCCATGATGGGTTCTGGGGATGAAGTGGGGAACAGGATAGACATTGTTCTTATCGCCTGGGGGCCTTGGCAGCAGAGACAAATAACTAACAAGGCTTGTCACAGGGTGGCGGGTGGCGGATGTGGCTGCTGGGTGAGAGGCAGATGAGGGGCTCTAAGGTGAGGTGGGGAAGGGTATCTCTGAGGTCAGACCCTGGGTTGAGGCTCACAGAGACTACAGATGTGCCTGTCACGCACCCGGGCTGTGCCCTTTGCCCACGTCATTCCTCCTGTGTCTCAATGCCAGGTTCCCACCCACAGTCAGGGCCTGGCTGGGTAGGTTCTCTACAGGTGGGCTGGGGGCTTCCCAGCCCTCTGGGACACCATCTTGCTTTCATCTTCTCTTCCATCCTGTCCCCCAGAGCACACTTCTCACATGGAAGGTATCCATTTGACGTGGTAGAACTGCCAAGTATGGGGCGCTGGGCTGGTCTCTCCCCAACCAAGCCCTTGAGTAGGAGGCACAATTATCTCCCTGGAGAGAGACGGAGGCCCAGAGAGGTTAAGACACTTGCCTGGGGACACATAGCTTGCCTTGCTCAGGACTGACTGGGTTAGCTGCCCTGGCCTCCTGGGGGACTGTGGAGCTGGGGCCCGGATGGCTTGGAAGGGGTGTGGAACGGGGTGAGGAGCTAAGCCAGGGCCTCTAGAACCAGAGGGACCCTGCACCTGCTTATGTCTGTCGCCCCTGGCTAGGTTAATGGTGTCCTGCTTATAACTTGGGATTCTGGGAGGAGTGAGGGGCCTGGACTCCTGTATCCAGAAGACACCTGTGTCTGGGCCCTAGGCCACTGTGCAGATGGAGACCTGGACTCTGAGCTGAATCAGCCTGGCTCGTGGGGGCTGGGGGATAGGATCCAGGAACACCACATGCTCAGAAACGGGCTCAGAGGCAGCAGGCTCATGGCTCTGTGAGTCTTTGAGGGCACTGCCTGGTTGTGCCAGCGGCAGGGGCATGGTGCCCACAGAAGCCCACCTGCATTCACAAACTTTGGCCCCCCATGTGCCTCCGTGGGGCAGACCTACCTGCGCCATCTTTCTTGTATAGAGATGTCATACTGCCGAGGCCTCAGTGTTTGGACCTGGGAAATGGGATGAGGATGGCAGGTCAAGGCCTGCCGCAGCCTCCACGTCTGCTTTTCTGTGGGTCTCCCAGCTACCCTGAGGACTAAAGAGGGGTTTCAGCCTGCTGGAACAGGGACCAGTTTGCCCCTCCCTGGACCAGTATGGGACTGTGCTCCCCACAGTGGCTTCTGGCCCTAACTGGCACCATATCATGCTGCTCTGAGGTGGGTCCCATGCCAGCCTTAAGGGCTACTCCAGGTGTCGTAGCAGGGACACTCCTGGGACAGGAGTGCCCACGTGCGCCAGGACAGCGGGGCCCAGGCTTGGCTCTTGACCACATCTTCCCTTGGGTAGAAGGATCCAACCCGAGTCTCTGGGCATTCCTAACTAGCCAGCTCAGGGTAGCCTTGGTATTCTTGATGTAAAGAGGGGAGGCTGGGCAGGGATGGACCTGCGTATAACCAGGCACAGGACAGAGACCACACTTGGTACCCTCTAGGCCTGCTGCAGAGGTTGTGACTCCAGGCCACGCATCGATTCCCTCATGGAATGCCTGTGGGATTATGTCACAGAGAATGCAGAGGAGACTCCTGCCTCCATGCACCTGCAGTATGGAGAGATGCCAGGACCGGGGGACACAGCCTGGGTTCCACCCTGCACAGGCTGCAGGGAAACATAGCAGGGCTTCAGGTATGATGCTCCCTGAGGGGAAGTCAAGAGGCTGGAAGGCGGTGGAAGGCAGAGGGAGAAGCAGAGACAAAGGTCCTGCAGCAGGAGAGAGCTGGAGGTTCAAGGAACAGTGGGGTGGGTGCTATGCCAGGGTAACATGGAGGGAGATAGTGAGTACTGCCATCTTCATCCTCATCTTGCTTCACGGGTAACTATTAGACACAAAGACCAAGGTTAGGAAGGGCCGCGGTGAGCGCAAAGCCAAGACGCTGTCCCTTGGTTAGGAACTTCAGCAATGGCTCCTGGCAGACAGAGCTGTCCCCTGCATAAGGACGTTAGCTGCCCCTTGTCACAATCAGCTGCTTTGGCCACTGACATGTGAGGAGGGGAAGTGGGCAAAGGTGACTACTCAATTAGAGGAAGAGGTGGGACTTGAACCCAGGTCCTCTGACTCCTAACACAGACTTTCTAAGAATCGGGTGTCTTGCCGTGGGCTTCCACTTCGCTCCTGCCTCCCACACTGTCTGCTGTCCTCTTGGCTACCGGGGCAGCTTGTGAGGACAGGTCTCAGGTCTACTGCTCACTCTACCACAGTATTGCTGGCATCAGGAGATGCCAGGGTGGGGCCAGGAACAGGGAACTTGAAAAGATAGTACCAGGTACCCGGCGCTCATTTCCCCCATGGCCAGCCCTTCTCTTGGTGGCTGCCTCTGCTCCAAGCTTCCCTTAATGTTGACTTCTTACCTGAGCGGGCGACATGAGCCATTGTCCACAGCTGGCTCAGATGTCCCTAGCTTCTAGGGAGTGATCCCTTTCCGCTCCAGGGTCCTACCCATAGTTAGCAGCCTCATCCCGTCAGCCTCCTTGCAATGGGGCGGTCCCTAAGACTTGACTCGTTTTCAATGACCTTACTGTTTTCTTTAAACATACTTATTTTTACTTTTTTTTTTTTTTATATGTATGGGTGTTTTGTCTGCACCATGTACATGCCTGGTGCCTGTGGCATAAACATCAGGTGCCCTGCAACTGAAGTAATAGCTAATCATGAACCACCTCGTGGTTGCTGGGGACCTAAGCTGGGTCCTCTGGAAGAGCAGCCGGTGATCTTAACCACTGAACCATCCCTCCAGCCCCCCCTATCCTGACAGTTTTCTGGGTCTGGCCAGCTATTTCATGGAGCTTGAGATCTGTCAGCTGTTTGTGTGTGGTGACGGTGGCGTCAGGAGTGACAGCCATCAACACTGACTTTACGCCTAAAGAAGCTCGGGCCCCCACTGCACAGCCCTGTTTCTCTAGCTGCTCTCAGGGAGTCGCAAGCACCCGGGGCCTGGGGTGTAACTATAAATTGTTTGGAATTCTGCCTGAGGGGCTTATCTATACTCGTCTGTCCATCCTTCCATCCATCCATCCATCCATCCATCCAGTCTTACATAGACTCACAAATTATGGGCCACTCTCATCGTTACTTTCCCTTCTCTTTGCTGTGCCAAGCAGGGAACCAGAGCCTCGTGCTGTGTGAAGTGCCCGCCTCTGACCCCCACTGCCCCGCCCAGCACCACCTGACTTACTGTGACTCACATGGCTCTCCTAGGGTTTTGGGAGCTCTGTCTATCTCTGGCTCCCAGGCTTCTCCACAGATACTGCTGATGTGGCTCTCCTTGAACCTGCCCTTACTTTCTAGAGCTCTGGGTTTCTTGGAGTCCCCTGAAACAGCTCTCCTACAGCCCTGAAATCAGCCTCGCTGGGAGCTGCTGAGGTCTGAGTGCTCACGGCGTAGACGGCTGCTTGACTCTGGGGTTTCCTTTAGCTTTTCAGCGGACAGTGGGGAGATGAGGCCGTGGTCACCTATCTGCCCACTCTCTGTGTCTCTGCTTGCTGTTCCCACATTGGCAATCATCTGAATACACACTCCCGTTGCCAGCTCCGGCGTCCCTCAGGCCTCAATGTGGATAGAAATAGTGGCCTGTCCTTTCCACCTCCCCCTCCCTTCACTCTCTCCTTCCTCCCTTTCCTCCTTTCTTTCCTTCCTTTTGGCTTTTGGTTGTTTGGTTTGATTTTTTGAGATAAGGTTTCTCTGGATAGCCCTGGCTTGCCTCGAACTCACAGAGATCCAACTGCTAGTGCTAGGATTAAAGCCATCACACCTGGTTTCTTTTGGCTTTTTTGAGTCAGGGTCTCATGTAGCCCAGGGTGCTCTTAAACTGTTTGTGTAGCCAAGGCTGGTCTTGAACTCTGATCCTCTTTCCTCCACCTCTCCCAAATGCTGGGACTGCAGGTGTGTGCACCATCAGGATTGCTCTCTGACTGGAGCTCTCACTATGCAGCGAGCTAGCCGGAAACTCTCCTGCCTCCTCCGCCAGAGTTCTGGAACAGTAGGCACGTGTCACTGTGCCCCGTCTGTGTGTCACTATTTGGCCACTTTAATAACCTCATTGCTACTCTCCTGCTTTAAAACACCCACTTTCTAGGCACCCATGGTGCCCATTTCACAGGTAGAGAAAGGAAGGTGTGAAAAATTCAGACATGTCTGAAGTCTTCACCTTGGAGGCTACGGGGGCTGTGACGTGGACTCAGTGCTGTCCCTTGCCACTATGTGCCGTCACCCCGTGCCACATGCTTGGGGTGCCATGCCCCCTGTGGTGGGCTGGCTAGTCAGTGTCATGCTGTCTCTAGCAGCCAGAGCACTTGGGTTCTGCTTGTGGCATGTCCTAACGGCCAGTGGCCTGAGGGGAGTGTCAGCCGTGTGCCATGGTCAGCGTGCTGGCCCCGTGTAGCCTTGTGCCCCTTCCTGCAGTGGGCTGGCGGACCCTGGTAGGGAGGAAACCCTAACACCATGGTCACAGAAGGCCCAAGGAGAGAGAAGAGGCTTATGGAAGGAACAGGAAGCAGCTAGGGTGCTCTGAGCCCTAGGGGCTCCTGGGACTATCTGGTCTGACCTGCTGGGTGTCTTAATATTGGACCGGACATGTTGTGTTCTTCAGCATGGCCAATGGTCACCACACTTACCTGGCCTGGTCTCTTCCTCCACCTCCTCCAAGAAGCTGTCCCCCCCCCCCCCACTTCCACTGTTTGCCCCTGCTCCCAGATGCCAGGCCCAAGCTGCGGGGCTCCAACCAGCTGTCCCTGGCTGTGCTTTATCTTTCAGCCTGAAGTGTTCTCTGGAATTGTTGCCTAATTGCAGCTCTGATTAGTAAGAGGTTCCATGCAAAAAAAAAAAAAAAAAAAAACCAAAAAAACAAAAAAAACCCCAACAACCGTGGACACCTGCGTTTCCTCACAGAGCTGGAGGGCTCGACAGCCCAGGTCTGTGTCTGCAGACTACACTTAAAGTGTCCTGAAGCTGGAGAGATAGGGCACGGGAGAAGTTCCCTGTGGGCCGGAGGGAGGGCCGCTGGGGGCACACTGGGGGCTGGGGGGCTGCCGGGACTCAGCGGGCCAGCACACAGTAGGCCAGACAGCTGCTGGGGTAAAGCGAAGGAAGGGCAGCCCAAAGCAGGCTGGCCAAGGCAGGGCCTGGAAAGCCAGCCAGGGCATTGCGGTGGCCTTGTTTTTGTCGTGTTTTTTTTTTTTTTTTTTTTTTTTATTTGAGACAGGGTCTCAGGTAGCTTGGGCTGTCCTTGAGCTCAAGGCCAAAGATAGCCTTGAACTTCTGACCCATTGCTTCTGTCCCCCAGGCACTGGGGTCATGGGTGTGCACCTGGCTTGTATTTCTCTTTTGGGAAGCTTGTGGGGAGAAGGAGAGGAGCCTGTAGCAGGCAGAGCCCAGCTTGAGGGAATCAGTTCCCTCCTTTCACCACGTGGGTCTCAGGGACCAAACTCAGGGGGTCAGTCTGGAGAGCGGGTGCCTTTACTGCAGAGCCACATTGCCAACCCACCCCAGGCTGGCCTTGAGAACTCATGGAAATCCCCCTGCTTCAGCATCACGAATGCTGGAATTACAGGTGTGTGCCACCTCCTCAGTTTCTCCGTGTGTTTTCACTCCATTCGCTGTGATTTCCCAGCAGGCCCTGTCCTTCCCGGCTCCACCTGACTGTCCACCTGTCTGTCTCACACATCTGTGGAGTGTGGCAGAGGCCGGCGGGATCTGGCTGCTAGCCCCAGTGAGCCCAGCTCTGGGGCTAGCTGAGCAAACTCTCCTTGATCAGCTCACTCATTCCACAGAGAGCTTTGCTCTCCAGGATGGGGGCTGGGGGACGGGAGAGGGGGTGTCTTTGTGTGTATGGGTGGGTCGGCCCTCTGGGGCAGGAACAGTTCACGGAAGAGGAAGAGCCAGTGCAAAGGACCTGAGGTGAGAAAGGCTGGAGTGAGCAGGTCAGTTACCTGAGGGGGTGAGTTCTGTACTTCCGTAATATTAGAGCACCTCCACACCCGCTTTCTCCCTCTCTCTTCTTCCTCCCTGCCACCACCACCCCCCTTCTTTCTTCCAGCTTAATTCTCTAACCCAAACACAAATGACAATTCCTAAACACAGAAGTGTCTGGAAGCCCCGGGCTCTGGCAGCAGGGTCCTGTTTGCTGTTCAGCTGTTTCCCGGGCTTGCTCCCGCAGGAGTGAATCATTCACTGTGTTTCATGTTTCCAAAAGAGGTAATGGGCCCTTTTCTCACGAGGTGCCTCCCTCTGCCCGGCATTCTGGGAGTTTCTGGAAGGTGAGTGTGCTGGGTGGGAGACATTCCTCCCCTTCCCCCTGCTTGTCTCCTTTTGATTCCAACTCTTCGGTGTGAGGCTGTTCCTTGGGGCTGCTGAGGGGAGCTTGTGGGCGTGCTTCTTCAGGGTGAGAGGCTGTGGAGGGCTCAGCAGGGGTCTCAGGGACAGGGCCTTGCCCTGACAGTCTGCATGCCTCCCTGCTTCCGATTCCCTGAGCCCTCCACCCCCACCCCCGCTTCCCCCTGGGCTCCAGCCTTTCTCCCATACCAGAGCCACCGCATCCTCTAGAGGTCACACTGTCCCTTCCCTGTTCTAAAGACCTACATGGTTCCAAGAGAGTGGGACTCACTCCAGGATCCTGCATCCAGGAGACGATGTTCCACAGAGGGTGAGCTTCAAGCTTGACCTTACCCTGCTCCCACTTCCTTCTCCTCTTTCCTGGGTTGTGACCCCTGATACACCTGTCAGACCCCCCCCCCCCCGGGCTGTCACCCATTGACCACTACCCCTACCCTCCAAAGCTCTGTTTGCTACGGGAGCATGCTCCCCCATTCCCTACACTCAGGAAAACATCTGGGTGTGCATCATGCAGTAGGTGTTCAGTGGGTGCTTGGCAGTGAGAGCGTGGAACCTTTGTAGGGTGTTCAGAGTCCCAGCAGGAGCGTTGGGGACAGACTGATGAAATCTCCCCACATGGGCTTCTGTGTCTCTTTTCATCTCTATGGTCCTGTCTCTCTGTGCCATGCTGTCTCACTCTTGTCCTCTCTGGTGTTTTGGATCTTGTCTTTCATGTTCCTCTCTCTCCATTTCCCCCCTTTTCATCCCCTTTGTCTCCATTTGGTCTGATCTCTTCTCTTTTTGCTCAGCCCTGCCCCCCACCCCACCCAGCCTGTTCCCACCTCCATGGGACTGTGACAAAGCCCACATGTGGCTGGCCCTGCAGTCCCCAAGGAGCAGGGTCTGAGCCCCATGAGAAGCTCTCTGGAACCTTCCACATCTTTCCAGTTCTGGTTCCTTTGCCTCTCAGCAGTGTATGATCGTTTGGGTCTCCTGTGACTTCTATTCCAAAAAGCTTATAATTTCATAGGTGTAGTGAGGCTCATGAAGTTCATGGGGCCCCATCAGGGGGCCCTCCAGAAGCCACAGCAAACTCTGTTGGGGCCCGATGGGAGTGTTTCCTGGCTTGGCCAAGACACAGACAGCCCTGGGAGCCGTCTACCAGCCAGGCCTCCCAGCAGTTGTAAATGGCTTTGGCTACCTCTCACAGGCTCTTTGCACATTCTGTTTCTTGGCAGGCAGGGACACTCTACCCTCTACCTGGAGCCAAGTCAAACTTTCACATGTATTCTTCCCATCCAGGCCCAAATGCCACCTCTTCCAGGAGGCCCCCCCACCCTGATCTCCACTCTAGGCCAGTCATGTCCTGTCTGTCCCTGGCCCCTCCTCCAGCAGCCCCATCTCTCTCCTGTCTCTTTCTGTCATTTGCATGGTGTTTACTGCTCTCTCATTCCCTACCAGCAAAGCTTCTGACTAGGGTCTTCCAGGAGGGAAGTGGCTGTCCTGGGCCCATGAGTCAGCACAGTTCACTTCCTCTCTGGGCACTTTCTCTGACTGCCTTCCTCAAGAGGGGAGGCCAGCTCATCTCCAGTTCAGGGCGGTGGGTATGTGGGCCATCCTCTTCCCATCCCCACCATGCAGGCGAGAATGGCGAGAATGGCAGCTTCTCACCTCTCTGCCAAGCCCAGAGCCTGCACTGGCCACCTCCACCGACCCTTCCCTTCCCCAGTACTGACCCCTTGCCTGCCCCTCCCTCCCCCAGCATAGACAGAGAACCTTTGGGGAGCCCTGTTTTACTCGGCCATAGCTCACTGCACACCTTTCCAAGTCTCCATTTGACTTCCAGAATGAGCCCTTTTGGTTCTTGGTGGCTTGTCTTGTCTCCTCACTCACCTCATTCCTAGAATCTCCCAGCTCCTCATAGCATCCTGTATCCCCCTGCCTCCAAAACCCTGCAGCTCCTGCCTCCTGGGTTTCACATATGCTGTTTCCTCTGATCTGAACACTGTTCCCAGACGGATAAAAGCCACAGGTCTTTTTCCTTCATGCCTTTGGATCTTTCCTTCATTCCTTTGGGTCTTTCCTTCATTCCTTTGGGTCTTTGCCCGTCCTAGAAAAGCCTTTCCTGACAGCCAGGTTTAAACCTCCATCCATCAGCCCTGCTCCCATTGTCCCGCCTATGTCTCTAGCACAGCCAGGGCATATGCGAGCTCCCTGGGCATCTGCAAGCACCCTCGGCCTCTGTAAGCACCTGGGCATCTGTGGGCTCCCTGGGGATCCTCGAACGGTCCTGACTGGTCCCATTCTTCGCTGTCTCCTTAAGGAAATCAGTCCTTCTGCCACTGTGTACTGTGTTCTCAACAAGCAGGAAAGCTAGGCCTGGGTTCGAGTTCTGGCCTTCCCCTCTGCAAGCCTCAGTATTCTCATGTGACAGGGAAGGGAGAGGTAGGGGTAGACAATGGCATAGGGCTGTGAAAGTCACCATCCATCATCTGGAAGGAAGGGTTGGCTCCATGCTTGTCATTCGTACCAGGAACATTACGTGGTCATTAAGTAGAGCCATTGCTTGCCACTGTCAGGCGACCATTGCTGTACGTTTGTTTTAAAGTCTGTTTGTAAGCTGTCATTCTCTACAGTTTGTTTTAATAAAGAAAAAGAAACTTATGATGCAGTCAGCATTTTCCTTTTTTTGCCTCCATCCTTTTTTCTTTTTCTTTCTTTTTTTTTTTCCCCCTTTGGGCCAGGGTTTCTCTATGTAGTCCTGGCTGTCCCAGACTCGCCTTATAGACCAGGCTAGCCTGGAACAGACTGATCTGCCCTCCTCTGCCTCCTGAGTGCTGGGATTAAAGGTGTGTGCCGCCACACCAGGCCCCATCTTTGGTTTTTTTAAAGATTAGAACTTTGTTTTCAACTGAGCTAAAAGCCACTTATAACAAAAGTAACCATTTTAAACCTGGCCTGGCAGGACAAGCCTGTGATCTCAGGGTATGGGAGGCGGAGGCTGAAGGATAGAGGGATGAAGGCCTAGCTCTGCTATGTTGCAAGTTCAAAGCCAGTCTACGTTACACGAGACTCTATCTGGAAAAAGTAAAAAGTAACTATTTAGAGGAACCTTAAGTAACACAAAGTAACCGTTTCAGGTAGCCATTTAGTACTGTCACAGGCTGGGCACCCAGGCAGCTCTTCAGTTAGAAACATTTCGTCCCGCCCCTCCCCGACCAGGGCAGCCTCACAGCCCTGGTCAGCCTCTACGGCGTTCTCATACCACAAATGGCTCACAGATGGCGCCATCCAACATGTGACCTTTCGTGCCCTTCAGTATGCGGCCCCCCCCTCTCCCCCGTCCTTGCCGCTCTTCCACACTGTAGCGGGTAGCTGCCTTTTTCCTAACTAAGTAACCTTCCATCTTAGGTATCTCCCCAGTGTATTCACCCGGTGAACAACAGAGCTCTTTTCTTGGGCTGCTGTGGCTGTGGCTGCGGTGAACACCGATGTGCTCGGACTTTTCGTGGACATTCTTGAGTGAGAAACGCAAGACGCAGGGTGGGCTTAGACTGGGAACCTGATTTATCCCTAGGGATGTCATGGACAGGGTTTTTATGCTAGTGGGAAAACATGGAGGGGACCGTCCTTAGTGGCTGGTTCTGAGAAGGAAGGCTTTGAGGATGGAAAAAGGCATGAAGAAGGCTGAGTAAGCACACAGTGAGTCCGTGTAGGCCCCCGTGACAGGTGCAGACCCAAAGCAATATCAGCCCCCAAATGTTCCCTGCACAGCCTCGGGGTCAGGCAGGGAAACTGAGGTTTGAAAAGAAGAGGGAATTTAGCACGAGGGGTCTCCGCTCCTCTTCTTCAGTTGCCTCCAAGTGCCAGGTCCCAGAGGAAGTCAGAGTTCTTTCCCGTAGTCCAGCCTCAGCGTGGACATGCAGAAGGGAGGAGCCGTGTGCTGGACCCGATTTTTGCGGGGAGATGTGGACATGGGGGACAGTGAGGGGAGGTCCTAGCAGAGGGAAGGGCGGGGGGGGGAGAGTGGGGAACTTTGTGTGGAGCCTTGGGGTGCCCACCCCTGGCTGAGTTTGCTCTGTCTTGGGGACAGTCCCAAATCACAGAAACAGGACCTCGGAGGGTGTGGTGAGTCCCAGGTCACTGTGACCTGGCTTGTCAAAACTCCCATTTACTGCATGCTTCCTTCAGATGGACAGCAGCCAGCCGGGGCTGCTGAAGGAGCCAGACACTCTTGAATGGGCCACTGCAGGGGTCCAGTCTGTGGACTCCCGACAACTGTGAGAGGGCTCAGGGAGGGTGGAGGCCAGAGTGGGACCAGGGCTGCCCTGGGGAGAGGTGTAGAAGCGACGTGTGCCACAAGGGTGTGGTTTAGGGAGTGTCTCAGAGAGTGTCAGTCAGAGCTGAGACTTGCAACAGCCCCCTTCACCCGGCACTGCAGGAGGCAGGCAGCTGGCAGCCTCTGCGCAGGTCACACGGAAGGTTAAGGTCTGGGGGAAAGGGTAGGAGGCCACTGTAGGCCTCCTGTCACCAGCTGTGGCCCAGGCTACGGGGACAACAACCCTGCAGCCTATACAATGGCATGTTTAAAAGTGCGTGCATGACACAGAGAGGGGTGACCTGGCTCTCTTAATCCTTCTCCAAGCTACCTGGAGGCTGTGCCACCTTCCAGGCAGCTCAAGCTGTTAGCATCTGTGAAGCACTTCCGGGGCTTGGCAGGTCCAGTGGCCATGGCTGGGGAAGGCCTTCTTCAGAGAAGAACAGGTGTTTGTGGGAGGCAGGTGCTTTGCTGACTTTGAATTTGTAGCACATAAGCCGTGATCGAGATGCCCCGCCTCAAGTTTGTGCCACCTCTGTCTCCAGGAGCCGCTGGCTGGGTCTGGCTTCCCTCCCCGGGGAAGGTTCTGGACACCTGACCCAAGCTTCCACACCATGGGTGTGAGCCTGAGCCGTGATTTCACTCTCCAGGTCTCGCTCTTCCTGTGAGGAAAATGGGCACAGTGTGAGGCTTTCTTGGGATGAGGCCCTGTGGTGCCGCAGTGGCCTAGGGGAGGCGGCTTGGCTGCCTCATGCAGCTGTTTTGCAGGGTGTTCAGTTTCCCTCAACTGCCTCCCTGGCCAGGCCGGATCCCCAGCCGGAGGAAGGTTGAAACTGGGGGAAGGGGGCAGACCCAGACAATGTGCACATTGAGCCCTTGCCAGGCCCGGTCATGTTGGACAGATAGAGTGTTGGGGCAGGCCTGGAGGGCCTGGGGCCTGGCAGTGAGGGTCGTTGGGTTACCCTGGTGTCTCCTGGGGGTGGTTTCCTTGCCCTAAGGATTATAATTAAGTGAGCGGGCAGATTGGGCTGAGGCAGGTCCCCTGTGTTTCCAGTCCAGAGGGGGCTGTGCGCTTCGCAGTGTGACAATGCAAAGGACAGGGGCAACAGTAACCAGCCCTTGAGGACCCTGCCTCCCCACGGCCCCTCGGGGAGCATTGAGGCCCTTGAGGTTGGGAAAGGCTCCACAAGAGTTGTCCAGGAAGGATGGCAAGAGGCTGGCAGAGGCCCCAGCAGGGGCAAAGGCCTGAGCTTGGGAGCATTGTCTGGGCACAGTTATGCTTCACTTTGGAGTTTGAACTTCCGCTCTGCTGGCCTTGCCGTGTGGCCACACTGTGTGTCTCTGATCACAGACATGGGAGATGAAAGCCTTTGTCTGACCCCCTTGAAGGCCAGCACGGAGCGCAGGTGGCAGCTGGTGCCTGTAGGTACCCCTGTCCAGCAGACACCCCAGTATGTCCTACGAATCTTTTCTGCATACAGGTCCTTGGCGCATTCTCGTTCTTCACCCAGAGTCTCTGCAGCATCTAGACCTGCACACAGTAGGTGCTTGCTAAGTATGTGCTGCAACTGCTGGGCTGAATGAGTGTGCAGGGGAGAAACCCGGGGGATGAGCAAAAGAGGAGCCATGACCAGCACCGTTCATATTCCCGGAGGGCTGGCGCATGCTAGGATGCTTTTCTTTTGACACACTGGCGACACAAGCACAGAGAGACCTGCCGGCGTACTTTAAGCCACACAGCAGCAAGGGGCCCTGAGGCCTTAACGATGGCTCCCTCTCCGGCAGGAAGGCACTGCACACATTTTGAAGACGGAAAATGAAGCTCCCAGGGGTGAGGCATAATGGCCTGCCGGGAACTGGACACAGGAAATAAATACTCAGGGATGGCTACAGTCATCCAGGCCAGGTCCCTGCAGGAGGCTTGGGAGACCCCAGCTGCCTCCAGCCTGTGCCTCTGGCCCATGCCCCAGCCTCTGTTTACCCAGCCTGACACCCAGGATGCTCTTCCGCCTGCTCGAGAGTCTCAGGCCCTTCACAATAGTAGCTCTGTCTACAGCTGGTTTTCATTCAAGCCCTTTGTGCTAAAAAGAAAAAAAAAAGTGAAGAGGAAACTTGGTCCCTCCCTTCCCTTCCTGCTGAGGGGGAGCACCCAGCTGTCACCTTCCCTCTGCTGAGGCCCAGAGACTCTCACGGCCTGCCCACTGCCACACAGCACCACTTGGCATATGGTAGGGAGACTTGCCTTGGCCTCCACTCATCCCTGCAATGGCTGCTCCTGGCTTGGCCCTCTAGGTCCAGGAAAGACAGAGGACTTGGGCAGAACACACAGCTTGGGCCTTCGTTCCCATCCTCCTTGGCACTCCGCCACCCAGCAAACATGGAGAGTCCTCTTTGCTTCCCTTCGGGTCCTGCTACCCTACGTAGCTAGTAGAGAAATGGAGGCTTGGGGGGGGGAGCTGACTTGTGGGGCTGCCTCAGCCAGCACCTCCATTGGCCCCTGGGAGGCCCGGGTTAGGGTGCTGGGGGATCCCAGAGGGAAGTGGGAGCCCGGGTGGGGCCAGACCCTGGAGCTGAGCCAGGCAGGAACAATGGGCCTCTGAGATGGTGGTGGTGGCCTGGGTGGGGCCCCTGAGAGCTGGGGCCACAGGCAGGCGGGCTGGAAGGCTTCGAGTCTTCAGCCTCCTCCAGCTTCCACTGGGACTCCATGCTGCCCCAGTCCTAACTGGAAAGCCACTACCCAAGTAGGGGGGGGCAGAGGCAGCCTCGTCTGGGCATGGGGTTTCTGTGTGGGGACTGCGCCCCAACACCAGGCCAAGCTCAGTGTCCAGGCCTCTCCTGCTCCCCACAACTCGTCAGGAAGTGGGATTGATATGTAGGAGCATGGAGGCCTTGGCACTTGCCCCATGGGAACAAGAAATTTTGGAAAGTATGGGGCCTTCAGATGGTTAGGTGTCCACAGAGGCGTGGGAACACAGAGGAAGGGACTCGGGGACCAGAGGTCATGTGGAAAGTGCTCACGTGACTGGGCAAGTTTGATCTGAAGGGGTCTTCTTGCCTGAAAAGTCATTGAGTGTGGAGCTGGGCGTGGGCACCGGGGATTGGGGCAGGAGGGCCTGCCCTGAGCATCTGAGGCTCGGGAGTTTGCTGGGCACAGCTAGACACTCAGTGAACAAGAGCAGAAACAGCAGCGCAGGCTTTTAGAGTTGGCTACTGGCGCAAGTCCTGAGCCAGGAGTTTGCAATCCACTGTTGACCCTTCCTGTCCCTCTCTCTCCATTTTCTCCCATGTCAGCCTTCTTTCCTTTGTCTCCTTGCCCTGTCTTCAGGACAGCAAAGACCGACAAATCCCACAGTGAGGCATCTGTCACCCATCCTGGATCCTAGGGTTGGAATCTTGTCTCTTCTCTTCCTCTTACAGGTCCCAGCAGCTGCGGCGGCACCAGACGCTTCTTCCATATTGCTACAGCCTAAGCAGGCAGGGCCTCATCCTTTACTGACCAGGACGGTACTCCACAGGCCTCTCGGCGACACCGCCCTCCACCCCCGTGTCCTGGTGACCTGGCTTTGCCCACCTCCCTGGTTTCCTCACTGGGTAAGTTTGCCAGACAAGCATCTCCGGGCCGCTGTGTCTCCCGTCTCTCTACCCCATTGCCCTCAAGTCTCTCAAACAGGCCTGCCCTCTCCTGCTGAGACTGGCCCGGTCCAGTATGCTCAGGCCCAGGTGGTCTTCTAGGCCCTTGTAGGGGTTCCAGGATATGTCAGGCTGCCCACTGGGTCAGAGGCTGACCCTCAACCCAAGCAGGGACACGGCTGCTTTCCTTGGCTCAGAAAACAGCACTCAGCTCGCCAATGCCATGGCCACCACCCTGGAGCCACCCAGCCACCCTCTCCCCAATTCCACACCCACAGAGCCCACAAATCCCTCAGGCTCTGCCTTCCCAGGGCTCTGGAAATCCCCATGGCTTCCCCATGGCTGCCTCACCTGCTTGGCCTTCAAGGCTCATCCTCCTAGAACAGCCCTCAGCTGGCCTCCATGCCCCTTCCCTCATCTTCCCTTGTTCACCCTCTCAGCCCCAGGGCTTTCCATAGAACCCTGCTGGCTCCCTCACTGCCTGGCTCTGATACTGCCACGGCTTCCACCTTCCCTGGGGAGAAGCCGGGCCAGGAGTGGCCCTGTTCCCTGCCTCCTACTTCACCCTCAGACTCACTGTTTCCTTGACTCCTCTTGGCCTCTGCCCCTGTTCTGGCTCTGCCTAGAAAATGTTTTCTGTATCCTTCCATGATCCTCACATGTATGTACTTTTGAGGTCTCCCTAAAACAACCCTGATGCCCTCTGTCTCTACCCTGATCTGTTTCCTTGCTGCCCCTGCCATCCTGCATGCAGAGGTGCCCACTTTGCAATCCCTGCTGTCCCTGCCACCCTATATGCAGTAGGACCTATTCTCCTAGGTCCACAGCCTCCCATTGAACCAGATACTACGGAACCGTGTGCTGACATCTTAGGACACTTTTCTTGTCACTGTCACCTGGACCACACGGCCTGGTTCCACACAGCACAGACAGCAGAAATTGTCTTTCAGGGATTTAAAGAGCTTGGCAGAGCCAGGCTTGGTGGTGCATGCATATAATTCTGGCACTGAGGGATGAGACAGGAGGATTGCCCTGCGTTTGAGACCAGCCCATGCTACATACTGAGACACCTTCTCAAAACAAAAAAACAAAAGCCAACACCGACAACAAAAAAACCCAAACAACAACTAGGCCTCTTAACAAATAGGCGTCTTTAGCGAGGTCCATAAAGCCTTCACACAGGCGTGGAGTGCAGCTCCCACAGAGCCTGAGGATTGAAGTGTTGTGCCCGCTGGTTCCTGGCCCATCCTGAGGGAGCTCCTGCAGGGCCCTGGGTGTCATGTTGGGGACAGAACACAGCATGTGGGTCTGGGGACCAGGGCACTGTCTGAGGATTGGTGGCATGTCCCAGGTAGAGGGGAACTGAGTTCTGCAAAAGTCAGCAGGGCCTGGAACCTTCCAGATGCCTCTGACCAGAACCTGTCCTTTTCCCATCCAGGCAGGATGGGCTGAGACATGAGGGAGGAGGCATTTTGGGGACCAGCAGTGAGTGACAGAGGTGGCCTTGTAGAAGCAGGGCACCCAGCAGTGGCAGGGCAGAGATGAAGGTCAGAGCAGGCTGTGGGGAGGGGGTAGGTTGATTTGTGCATCCTATTTCTCCTTCTCCTTCCTTCCTTCCTTCCTTCCTTCCTTCCTTCCTTCCTTCCTTCCTTCC
>NW_026596234.1:10343913-10344893 GCF_907164565.1 Psammomys obesus | reverse complement strand
TCCTTCCTTCCTTCCTTCCTTCCTTCCTTCCTTCCTTCCTTCCTTCCCTCACTCAGCATTCACAGAGTCTGGCCAGCTGATGATTGCTGCCCCATGAAACCTAAGCAAACCACCCTTGGAGGTATCAGCTAGGATGGACAGGGAAGGAGGCTGGGAGATGAGGACAGCCTGGAAGGAACTGAGAGGTGACCAGAGAGATGAACAGGGGCTAGGCAGACAGCAAGAGGGAACAAGGGTCCTGGGCATGGCAAAGGTCCTATGGTGGAGACAGGCAGAGAGAGAGCATCTAGAAGGTCATGTGGCTGCAGCCTCCTGAGACCCCTGCCTTCTACCCCAGATACCCTAGCCCCCTCCCTGGGGTGCAGGGCATGAGGACAGGCAGCTTTTGCTTCCCTTTTGGGACAGTCCCAGGGCTGTGGTTAAACGGAAGCAGGGCCTCTCTCCATCCCCGCCCTGCCCATTCCCGGCCCAGACTCTTTCCAGATGACCGCTGCCTCCTTCCTCTTTTCTCTGGGTGGGAGGAAATGGGTGGTACCCTGGGAAGATCCCAGACTCAGTTTCTCCATCTGATAAGGTGGGTGCAGCCGATCTTGTCATACACACACGAGCGTGTGCCCACACACATACACACACACACACACACACACACACACACACACACACACACACACATAAACACACAAACATGAGACAGGATGTCTCTGTGTAGCCCTGATTGTCCTGTACTCGATTTGCAGACTAGGCAGATCCGCCTGTCTCTGCCTCCCCAAGTGCTGGAATTACAGGTGTGTGCCACCACACCTGGCTACTTTTTTTGTTTTTTTAATTGTGCCTGGGCCTGATCAAATTTGAATTGGTCTGACAGAGTTCTGTCCAGAACTCACCAGCTTGGACTATGTAAGATCCTGTCTCAAAAATAAAATAAAATAAAATAAAATAAAATAAAATAAAATAAAATAAAATAAAATAAAATAAAATAA
>NW_026596234.1:10323490-10343903 GCF_907164565.1 Psammomys obesus | reverse complement strand
AAAATAAAATAAAATAAAATAAAATAAAATAAAATAAAATAAAATAAGATAAAATAAAATAAAATAAAATGAATTGTGCTGGCCAGGTATGGTGGCACGGGCCTATAATCTCGACACTGGAAAGACTGAGGCAGAAGGATCCTGAGTTTGAGGCCAGCCCAGGCTGAGATCTATTGTAAATAACTAAATCAAAGTGCCGAAAGAAGGCTCAGTGGATGGAGAACACTTGCCGCCGGGTCTCAGGGCCTGACTTTGATTCCCGGGGCTCTCGTGGTGGAAGGAGACAAACAGCTCTCACAAGTTCCCCTCTGAGCTCCACATGCTCTTGATGGCACGCACAGCACCCTCTGCCAAATAAATAAAAACAAAGCACAGACCAAAGCTCTGTGTTGTATCTGTATCAACTTCGCCAGCCTTTTTTTTTTTTTTTTTTTTTAATTTCCCAGAAGGCAGAGCATTTGTTATTTACCTGGCACCATCACTGAGTGGAACATCATAGTCCCTTCCCTCAGAGGTGGCCTGGGAGACACAGAGTCGCAGCTTCCACGGGCTGTCGAAGACTTGGGGAGTCTCAGGGGAGGCAGGTACAGGGACTCGTACCCATGTCCTCCTGGCAGTGTGTAGGGGACAAGGGAAAGCAGGGAGACAGACAAGATGAGCATGTATGTCCAGGTGGGTGATGTTGGTGGCCTGGACTCAGGAGAAAGCCAGAACACGGGACACGTGGCCAGGGCTGGCGAGAGGCCAGGAACTGTTTTTCTTTCACACAACCGGCCACAGGCTGTGGGTCAGCGGATTTTCCCTGGCACTGCCAAGATACCAGCAACCTCTTTAGGCTAGTCTGGGACCCCCTCCCTGGAGCAGGACAAACGGCTGCTGTCTCCCCACCCCAAGCTTACTGGCCTGTATCCCTGCCTGCCGCTGGGCTGCCTGAGTATCTTGGTCACATGCAGATGGCAAGAAGGACCCCAGCCAGCCTGCCAGCACCAGCCTCTCGAGGCCCAGTGTCCCCTCCATTTGTTTTGTCACCACTCGAGTGAGCAGATGTGCTGTCACAGAGATGCTCTGCTGTTCCTGTTGGTAGTGGCTAGAATGCTACCTTTAACAAGGCTCTGAGGCAGCATCTCGACTCCTGGGAAACTGAATCCTCATTGATTAGTAATGCCTGATGCGGGTCTCCGGGAGTGAGGATGGAGTTTCAGTGGTCTCCTTTTCATGTCTCTTGATGCAGAGGGGCATCAGGCTATCCTCTCCTGAGGTAACTTAACATCTTCAGGCATAACAGGTAACAATTATCCGGGGCTTGAAATGAAGACTGTGGCCACGAAGCCCCAGAGGAGAAGGGGAGCGTAGGGCAGACTGCAGTTCCTCCCAGCAACTGAACGAGAGGGTGGGCGGTGGGGGTGTCTGAGCTGTAGGATTCAGAATCTCACAGCTGGTAAGTGGCAGGGCTGGGATTTGAACCCAGGACCCCTGAGTCAGGACCGGCGGGCGGCACAGTTGATCAGGGAAGGGAAGGTGCTGCCGGGATTGCCCTGTGACTTCCTGCCCCACTTCTGCTTTCTGTCCAATGTACTCAGCACACAGGAAGCCTGGCGGGGGCCTCCCTTGACTGTCCTGTCTGCAGCAGCGGGTGGACATGGGGTCCAGGCCCCACTTCCTGTGTTGTGCAAGGTGTGGCATTCCCTTCGCAGAACAGGCAGTGGCCCCAGGGACGGGTACAGTCAATGCCCGTAGTTACCACTGGCCTCGGTCCCGCCCCTTCCTTTGACTCCTCCGTCGCTGCCTTGAGCAAGAGGCTAGGGGGTCTTTTCTGCCCCAGTCCGTCCCAGGCTAAGGGTTGGCATCCGCAAGGGAGCCTTAATCACACAGCAGCTTCATCAGTGGTCACGAGGGAGGGTTTCTGTGGTCCCGGCCAAACCCTACCTTGTGGGGGCATCATCCAGTTCCTAAGTGAGGAAACTGAATCCCCGGGGATGGGGACTGAGTCTGCCCAAAGTCATGGCTGTGCTGTGTGCCCTCAGGGACATGGTACCCCCACGTGAGCGCTGCCCTAGACATCAGGAATGACTCAGGGCAGACTCCATGCTCTCTGGGGACATCCTGGGCCATACTGTCTCTCACAGCCTCGGTTTCCCCATCCATTCCATTTCCAGCTGGAGTTTGTGTTTCTGGGTCAGAAGGTCCAGGACAGTGACAGAACAGTATGGAGGAGAGCGACAGAGGCCACTCTGGAAGCCAAGGAGCCAGGGACGGTAGGGTGCCGAATGGGCAGTGTTTGTCACTTCTCCCTGAGGGCTTGGGCCGTGAGTGAGGGACCCCGGCTGACAGGTACCAGGACACCAGGCAAAGACCCTCATCTGAGACCTTCCTAGGGGTGCCTGAGGACAGAGCCACAGAGGGGCTTGCTCAGCCCTTCCTGGTGTCACCACCTGACTGCTGACAGTGCCATCGGCCCACAGACTCGGCTGGGGTCAGCCGAAGCCAGAGTGGAGGCTCCAAAGCTTCCCTCTGACTGACCATGTCTGCGGCCTGTGCGGCCACTGCCCTTGCTTGTGACTTTGGGAGCTAACAGGTGACCAGAGAGGGAGGGAACACAGAAGGCTATGAGAGGTGAGGAACAGTGAAGGTCTCTGGAAGATGAGAAGTAGACAAGGCCAGAGTGACAGGTGGCAGGGTAGGAGACAGCAAGGCAGAGGTCGAGAGAAACCGGCTTGAAGTCACAGGACTGTGTTCCTCCCATCCTGGCCCTGGGAACCTAGGGACCCTGGACAAGGGACAGGTATTGGTTGGCTTCAGAGGATGAGCTGGACCCTCGGAGGGACACCTTGTCCCACTGGTCACAGTAGCCAGGCCACCTGTCCGAGGGGGTCTTTATTGACTTGTGCTATGGCAAGGCAGTGGGAACCAAAGGGCCCCCTTTCCCATGCAGGCCTTGTGTCCTGAAGGAGTTCTCACGTCTCCCACCACCAGGGGCTCCCTCCCCTCTGCAGAGCCAGCACCGGTGCCACCTGGGGCCTCGCACCTGGTTTCCTTTCATTCTCCTTATAGCCCCACCCCTGGGCTCATCCAAGTCAAGTGCTGGGGTCTCCCAGCCATGCTGGCCCATCATGGCTGCCCCAGACAGGTTCTCCTGCCTCTTCTGAAACAGAGGGCTTCCACAGAACCCTGCAGGGCTCCAACTCTCTCTGCACAAAGACCACAGAGGCTGCAAAGCTCTGTGCCCTAGCCCTGCCCCTACAACACACTGTCCTGCCGCCCCAGGTCCTTTGCACATGCTGGTCCCCTGAGCTCCATCCTGGTACTTCTCTGTCCCAGGTCACAGTTCAGAGAGCCCTCCCTGGCCAACCCCTCTTGCCTCCTACCTAGAATTTTCTTGAAATTATCCTCTTGTTTATCCAGTTTCTCCTCCATCTCCCTCCTCTGGAATGCAGCTGTGTCACAGGCGGGGGATCTGGCTGTTTTGCCCTAGGCTGCACGCCCACCTCCCAGCACAGGCCCCGCTGCCCTGTCAACACAAGGGAACGAGGGAATGCATGCTTCTCCCTGAGCCAGTCCTGCATGCTCTCTGCCCACACCTCTGTTGCTCCCTCAGGCACATTCTCCTCTCCCCTGCTTAGCGTGTATGTGTGTGCTATGAGACAATCAGCCTCCTCTTGTGCAATGTGTGTGTGTGCACGTGCGTGTGTGTGCATGCATGTGTGTCTTAGGGGCGGGAGGGCTCTGTGGTACCTGCAACCCCGGGGAGGTGCTGGCAATGCACACAGAGCAGCGGCTCTGTAAATTATAAAGAAGGTATGGACTGGGGTGCGGCACAGGAGGTCCTCCCCACTCCCCACCTACCTCTCCCCCAACTCCGGGACTGAAAACACCATTTACCCTGGTCAGTGGGCTGACAGACTCCAGCTGTGGACAGGGCAGTGGTCTGGCGCCCGCCTCCCTCAGTCCCGAGGGCGCTGTCCATCTGGGCCTGGAGACTTTACAGTCTTCATGGTTTCCCAGCTTGGCTTTCGTGGCTGGGGTGGGGGTCCTAAGTTTCAGGCCGGCTTGATAACCTGGCTCCAAGAAGCTGAGGGTAGGAGGTGCCTCTGCCAGCCCCCCTGAGGCACCCTGGCCCTGAGTCTGACTCTAGAACAGGGGTTCTCAACCTTCCTATGTCTGCGACCCTTTGATACAGTTCCTCGTGTGGGGCTGACGTCAACCATAAGATTATTGTTGTTACTTCACAGCTGTAATTTTGCTACTGCTGTGAATTATAACGCAAAGGTCTAATGTGCAGAGTATCTGACATATGAAATGGTCATTTGACCCCCTCTGGGGGTTGTGACCCACAGGTTGAGAACTACTGTTTTAGACCCCTTTTCTGCCCTCCGCTACCATTCCTGCCCATCCCCCTCTGCTCTCCATGAGGGCATTCTTTAAAACTACAGGCCCCTGCCCATTTCCACTGCTACAGAAATACATCAAGTGTCCCCATGGCTCCCAGGCTCCTCCCACCCACCTCAGCTCCATCTCCACCTCTTCACACCACTTCCCCGCTCATCTCCTG
This sequence comes from Psammomys obesus, assembly GCF_907164565.1. Lineage (NCBI taxonomy): Eukaryota > Metazoa > Chordata > Mammalia > Rodentia > Muridae > Psammomys > Psammomys obesus. The sequence goes on along the minus strand of NW_026596234.1, from coordinate 10,339,354 downwards.
GACTCCCTCCCTCATCTTGGCCTTTGTGGATGACTGAACCCCTGAACCCCTGAACCCCTTTGTAGCTGTCTCCTGCCATGTTGCTTTGTGTTCTGCATCCTGGTCAGTCCTCCCAACCCAGGGGCTCAGTACCCTTGGGGACCCTCCCCGTAGGTTTGACTTCTCTGCCAGGACAGGGGTTTGGTCTGCTTTGTACATAGTAAGCACTCAGCAAAGCTTTGTCAAGCGACTGAGTGACAGACTGGATGAGTCAATAGCAGATACCTACTCTGGAGTCTCAGAGAGGTGTACCTGAGACCAAACGGCAGTCTGGGGAGTCGGTTTCATCAGGACTGGCGCTGACATCCCTGGGAGCCATTTCGGGAGAATGGCATGGAGGAGAGCCAGCTTTGACCCAGGGTTCCTCAGAGCCCCCAGCCACAGTCCCAGGCTGGCAGGACTTGGCTTAGCCCTCCTCTGAGCCCAGGCACCCCCCCCCCCCAACCAGGGTTGGTGTGTTCTATTTTGAGCCTCTGGTCTGAGCACTTCGTGTTCCAGCAGGCGGCGTGGCCAGTGCTGAGCCTGGGTGCGGCTGTCACCCTATCTGGGGCCCAAGGGCCATAACCTGTGCCTGCTGAGGCTTCGGTCCCAGCTGGCTCTCTACCCAGCTCTCTCTCTCTGTCCAGCTGACCCCATCCAAACCCTTCCTGGTGCCTTCCAGGAGTGGCTTTGGGTCACCCGCCTGTCGTTTGCATTCCCTCTTCTCCCACTTCACTCCTGACTGCTCTTTCTGGCTGTGTGACCACTGGCTGCTCACCTCACTCCTCTGTCTTTGTCTGGAGGACAGTGGGAGCCCCATATACTGAGGTTGAGGCATATTCCGTGTGACAAACTTGAGGGGCCCCAGACCCAGGCAGGAGTTTGGGAGGAACCTGGTAAGGAGAGCACCCCATCAGCAGCAGGCTGAGGTGTAAGAGCTGCAGTGACCTCCAAGGGTGACAAAGTAAAAAAAAAGCTTCTTCTCTGCCACCTGCCCTGTCTGTACCCGAGGCTGACAGCCACCCCTCCTGCTCCTTTGTGGCTCCCCTGCTTGCTAGCTACCTGGTCTTTCATTGGCCCTGTCCCCTGCAGCTTCCCCGGAGCTTATCTACAGTGCCTGGCACACAGTAGGCACTATTAATGTCAAAAGAACAAATGTGTTCCAGGGGAGGTGAGCCCTGTGATCAGCCCAGGGAAGGTGACCTGGGCTCCTGGTGTCAAGCTTCTTGCAGCTGTACAGGCTGACACCTCCCTGGGTCCAGAAAAGGAATTATGCACAGCTCATTCATCTCAGGAGAGATGACTGTGCTCTGCTGGGTGCTGGGTGCTGGGGGCCAGGGTATCCTCTAGAGGAGGGGAGGCTGGAAGACAGCCAGGCTCTGCCTCCCCTGGGGCCCCTTGATCTCCATCTTGGTCCCCAGCTCAGTCTCAGTTTCCCTGCCTGAGCGATTGTCCTGTTGCACAGACCTGGCTGGGGGCTGGAGTGGGCTGGTGGGGTCTCCTTCTAGGGTTGGACCAAGCATCTAACAGATCCTGACACCCAGGACCCTGCCTCAGCCTCTACACCCCAGGAATAGTCTGTGTACCCCAGCAGAGCTTAGTGGCCAAGACCTGGTCTTAAAGACGAAGGTTCAAATTGTAGCTTTGCAATGTCCCCACCATAGAGGCCTTGGGTATTTGGCCTCTGAGTGAAGGAGTGGCTTCAAGAGAGTGCGTGCGTGTATGGGTGTGTGCGTGCCTGTATGGATACATGCATGCATGGAGTGAGCATGAGAGCGAGAGAGAGAGAGAGAGAGAGAGAGAGAGAGAGAGCCCTTCCCCAGCCTCCTCCTTCGCCTGGGGCTTCTGGTTTGCTGCCAGCCATTTCCCAGTGGCCCCAGGACCCATTCATGCTGCTGTCTGGGAAACAGCAATTTTGAAATCTGGGACCCCATGCTGCAGGCACTGTCCAAGATCCCTTTGCCTTCTCGGTGTCTGCTGCTGCTGGGTGTCCCCAGTGGCTGTCCCCAGGCTCCATGGGAGGGGTTGCCATGGGAGTGACATGGTGACATCTTCCCTCTACCCAGATCCCACCCCTTCCCTCCACCAGGGTGGCCAGAGGCCACCCCTAACCTCCATGTCTCCCTCTTGGTTAATGGCACCGGTACTCACTTGCCCCATATCTGATGGCTTGTCACTCCAGACCCTTCGGATTTATCCAGGACTTGGTCTGTGTCCCTCACTTCTGCAGTTCCTACCTGGCCTGGCCTTCAGCACCGCCCCCTCCTCCCAGTGGTGGCAGTCACCACCAATCCATCTTGCTGCTCTGTGAACCCAGGATCCATCTGCCTCGGGCCCCTGCACGCTCTGTCCTTGCCAGAGCCTACATTCTCAGTGGGTTCGCAGGGTGCCCCCTCTCTCTGAGGTCTCCGGCAACGCCACCTCTTAACCCTTCCTGTCCTGTGTTCCCTCTACTGTCTCCCACTGTGATGCTAAGCTCTCCCCTGACGACAGGGGAGTTTCAGAAAGTGGACAGGTGTGCAGAGGCCTGGAGTGTCACAGGACATGAGGGCACTGTGCAGCTAGGCAGGGACTGGGGCTTCTGGGGTGACCGCAGGAAGCTTTCTCTCTCTTGACCCAGGAGTCTACAACAGCTGTTGGAGGCTGCCTAAGTGGACCCGTTATTTGATGAAAGGCAAAGGCTGCAAAGTTGTTTCTTTGCCAGGAACAGGGACAAGAGAGAGGCTGTGTGTGTGTGTGTGTGTGTGTGTGTGTGTGTGTGTGTGTGTGTGTTCTAGCGGTCACTCACACCTCAGTCTGAATGAGCTTTCCAGATTCTTGGTCACTTGGTGACTTAGTGACTTCTAGATCTTGTAGGGCCTGAGAGACAGAGAGGAGGCAGGGCAGAGCTTAGGGTAGGGCCAGGCTGTTGTAGCCCAGCCTTTGCCCTGGCCTGGTTCCCTACAGGGCTCAGGATTGCACAATTGTGCCACCCACGGCTGTGACCCAGGCGGGTGACACACTTCGGGAGCCACCCTTGGACCATGCATCCTGGCTCTACGCACAGGGCCCCAGCCGTCGTGAACACACCCCTGCCTAGCCTGACATTTCCTGGCTGTGTGACTCTGGGCAAGTCACTTCCCCTCTCTGAGCCCAAAGTTCCCCTTTTGGAAGTGAAGACAACAAGGTGGTCCCATCAGTGCTGGGAGGATGTACTTTTCTTCTGCCACTTGGGCAGCGTGGCCATCTTCAGTCTACCCCAGGCCCTTTGCATGTGCTGTTTTGCCTGCCTGGATCCCCAAATAGCTAGCCCCACACCTTGGCCCACACTCCCTTCTTGCTCTATCATCTCCATAGCTCTAACTACTGCTGCTGGCTTGGTGGCTTTGTTCGCATGCCCATGTCCTTGGGCAAGCTCCATTTTGGTCCCTCTTACTCACTGTCACGTCCCCTGTACTCTTGAAAAATACAGGACAAGAAAGTTATCAGTAAGAGCCGGAGAATGAATGAAGGAATGAAGGAAACTCACTTAGCTTCCCACCCGCCCTGGGAAGCCCACGTCTCAGTGCCGTGAGATGGGGCGATCTCCATGGCCCCCTCCCAGCATTCCCCGAGTCCAGCCTCTTCCAAGCTAACCCTCCCCTGGCGCCATCCCTGCAGTGGGTCCTGGGTCAGGCTGACCTCTGGGGCATCCAGGCTGAGGGCAGCTCTCAGCTCCCAGGACCAAGGCTAAGGCTTCTGGGAACACAGAGCCAAGCCTCAGAGCTGCGTGGTCAGGGCCCCCAGCCCCCAGCCCCCAGCGTCTTCTAACACACTGTAGAGGGAAGGACCCGATACTGCCAAATGGGGACAGCACATCCTCACCAGGCAGAGAGGGGCCTTATCTCAGGCCTCTGGGGCTTCTTGGCTGTTCTGGGATGAGCCTGGTCTTGACCCCGGCTTTTTGGAGCCTGTGGCTGGCTCTGGTGACAGGTGTCAACTCGGCTGTCTGGTGGCCTGGGCCCCTCACCCACACTCCCCGGCTCAGTTTTCTTGGGAGGATGAGGCCAGTTCTGCGGTTCTGAGGGTCCTCAGTCCCCTCTGGGCCTGGCTCCCCATCTGTGGTAGCCGGGAGCCCCTCCGTGGAGGCTACCCACAGCCCTTCCCTCTGGATCTCCTCCGCCTCCTGGCTCTACTCACTTCTCTAGAACCAGCTTGTTTTTGTTTTCTGTTTTTACGGCTCCATAAATGAGTCACGGGCCTGATTTGATTTAATTTCGTCGTAATTGTTATCTTTTCAACCTTGTTTTTTTCCACTCGGTTACTCACAAGACCACAAAAGCTAAACAGGACAGGGGCCTTCCCTGACCTGGGGCCCAGGCCCAGGGTCAGTAGCTCCTAGGGACCCGGTAGGCTCCAGGGAGAGGCTCTGGCTGTGGCCTTGCCACTGGGGAGGCTGGGAGCATTGCTCTGGATCCCCAGGCTGTTGCCAGCGTCCTCCACAGAGAGGTTCAACAGGAAAGCCAGCTTGCAAACAGCTCAGGCCCTGGTGAGGCGACACCATGGGTGAGGCGGGGAGCTGGGGGAAGACTCTTTGGGGTGTGTGGGGGGGACACCCTGAGCAGGCGTGCTGCCCAGATATTTCCACGTATTAAGAGGAACCAGAAGTCTGAGGTCATGTGTGAAAAGCCCTGATTTTTAAATGCTGGCCAACAAATCAAATTAAAAACAAACAAACACAACTCTGCTGTGTGGCTCTACGTGGCCTCCTCCTTGGCCATTTCTGGTTTAGAAGTTTCTGGAAGAGCTAGCCTTGCCCCCAGTCCAGCTGTTCACTCTCTGTCACATTCACCTCTCCAGAGCTTCAGAGTGTCCCGTGTCCCTACAACTGCCCATATCCTTGGTCACCAGGGTGAACGATTGCCTCCCATAACCTCTGACCTTTGGGGTGACACGAGCCTTGACCAATGTCCTCAGAAGCAGGCCAGTGCTGGCTCCTCTTGCTTTCACATTTTCTCTTTCTTGGTGAGTGTGTTCTGACTGCTTGAGAGAATTTTCCACCAGATAAAGCAGATTCCTTATTATTTAAAAACCAGGATATTTTGACCTGTGTGTATGTGTGTGTGACGTATTTCAGAAATGGGGCAGGAGCTCCTTCGGTCATATTACAGACTGAAGATTTGAGGCCAACCTGTCCTTGGGTGGGCTCAGAGTGAAAGAACCCCATGGGCTTCAGAACAGGAGACTCGGGGTCAAGGGACCCCAGGGCCCCTCCTGGGAGCCTAGTGCATCCCCTTTGACTCCATTTCAGTATCTCCACAGCAGCGTTATGACATGGATGCCTAGGCCTCACATCCTGCCACTCAGGTCCTGGGGACTGCCGACGGCTCCCATTGGGGGAAGGAACTCAATGTACGGGACCTGGCCTGGATTCCAGATGTCCAGGAAGCCCAGGCGCTCATCACATCCTCATGCGATACTCTCTCTCTCTCTCTCTCTCTCTCTCTCTCTCTCTCTCCAGGATCTCACGGAGCTCAAGCTGGCCTCAAACTCATGGCTGAGGATGAGCTTGAACTCCTGATCTTCCTGCCTCTGTATCTCAAGTGCTGGGGTGACAGGTGTGTGCTGCCACACAGGTGTGTGTGTGTGTGTGTGTATGTGTGCGTGCCACAGCATGTGTGTGGAGTCGCTTGCAGGAGCCAGTTCTCTCCTTCCACCGTGTATGTGGAAAGGATTAAATTCAGACCTGGTGGCAAGCACTGAGCCATCTTGCTAGCCCCAGATGAGTTTTTAATTTTTTTTTGTTTTGTTTTTTGAGACTGAGTTTCTCTGTGTAGCCTGAGCTGTTCTGGACTCGCCTTGTGAACTGGGCTGAATTCTTAAGTGTTGGGGAAAGAGCTCAGGGCTGAGGACTGAAGAATCTGAGACCCTTCTCTGGCAGTGCACTCCTCTCCTGAGAGGGACCCTGGCAGTTGGTGGGAAGCCCGGGGTCCAGCCTGGGTTTTGGGGGCAAGCATGTGGTAGGAGTGGGGTTTGGACTCAGCTCGGAAAACTGTCAGATTCCTGCAGAAAGGAGGGGTGTGTTCCAAGGCTGGAGGAGCAGGGGTGGGCACCCTAGCCTGGGGTCCGGGTGGGGGAGGAGGGGAAGCAGGGAAAGGGCAGTGAGGGCTCATGGGGACAAGCAGAGAGAGGCCAGGCTAGACCCAAAGTGGAGCTGGGAACACACTTCCATAGCCCTGCAGTGTTAGCGAGCTGGCTTCTGAAATGTCTGGCTGAGGTCGCTGACTTGTTCACCACAGACTCAGGTTCCCGGTGAACCTGAGGCGGTGAACCTGAGGCTGTCGGGAGAATGCCTGCCCAGCAAGGAACCTTCACGGCAGGTGGCTCACTCACAAAGGACACAAACGTTTCCATAGTCTGATAGGATTAAATAACAATTTAGTGAGTTCAACATTGCAGGTTTGATTAAGAATTTTAGAGATAATTCTTTTTTTTTTTTTTTTTTTTTTTTTTTCACCCTAAGCCTTACTGGAGCATTCTGCTTTAAGGTGGTGTGTAAGATGTGGAACGACAGTGACAGAAAAGAGTGCTGCAGCGTGTCTGGGAGGGCTCCCTGGAGGAGGGATCTTGAGCTCCCCATGTTGAAGGATGGGTGGATCGCAGAGCAGGCAGAAGGATCTGCCTGCAGAGGCCACGTGTGCACGAGCAGGCACATGGGAGGCTGGCCTGACGGTTTCGCCTCCGGTGCTGTTCCGGAGGCCAGAGACAAGGCCCATGTGGGCCCAGCCAGGCTGTGGGCAGGGCTCGTGGATGCAGTAGGTGGCATGGATGGGTGGGGAGGAGGATGCCGAGGCCGTGGCTGGCTGCTGGCTGCACGCCGGAGCCTTGAGGAGCAGACATGGCTGACAGAGCTTCTCACTGAAGTCCATCGTGGGCTCTCTGACCTCATCCCAGCAGGTCTATCTTAGGTCAGCTATGAGCATGGAGCCTCCAGAAGGCCTGGCCCCACCACGAAGGCTTGGGGAGGGGCCAGCTCATTCCAGCCTCTTGTCTATTGCACAACAGGGTTACAGGGAACAGAGATGTCAAGCTACCATGCCCAGGGTCACACAGCAAGATTTGAACTCTAAGTCCGAGCTCTGACCCCACCTAGGCTGGGTCCCCAGGATGTGAATGCTATAACCGTTCCGTTTATCCGATGGTAAACTGAGGCTGTAGGAGGTGGAGTCACTGTTGTGGGAGGGTCACACAGCAGGCACAGAGAACTGAAGTTTTGACTGTTCAGATCCCTCAGCCCTGGAGTCTACTCTGTCCCCGAACAGAGAAACTATTTTTCTCCCTCAGATTATCACCTGATAACTGGGTCAAAGATGGCGCCCGTCTGGTGGGCCACTGACCTCAAGTGGGGCTTTCGATCACATGCTCAGTGCTGGGCAATTAGTAGGTCTCTTTAAAAGATAGGGACCCCTGGGCTGGAGAGAGAGAGCTCAGTGGTTAAGAGCACTGCCTGCTCTTCCAAAAGACCCAGGTTCAATTCCCAGCACCCACATGGTAGCTCACAACTGTCAATTCCAAGGGATCTGACACCTTCACAGTGATGAACGTTGAATAAAATTAAATAAATAAAAATATTAAAAAAAAAAAAGATAGGGGCCCATGAAGGTGGCTGCACTCTTAAAGACACAAGTTCACAGTAACTCAGCCTACTGTTCCTTCAGCAGGGTGCCACTGGGTCCCGCCCAGCTGTGCTCAATCCTGCTTCCTTCCCAGACTGCCTTCCAGCCGGTTTTCCTGACTTCAACAAACTGGTTGGTTAGGAATGGGGGTGAGGTCGGGGGAGGGCAGCGTGGGGCCTATCCTCTGTAGGATGAGACCAGAATTCCAGGTCTGCCGCCTGGCCACCCCGGCTGTGCAACCACTGCCTGATGTCTCGCCCTCTCTGAGCTGTGGTTTCCCTTTTCACCCATCGAGCTTGGACCAGGCTGCCCTGGAAGATGCCAGCTTCAAGCAGGCCCAGGGCCTGTTGCTCTGTCCCCTTGGCTGCCAGCCCCCACCTCCTGCCTCCCGAGCTCCAGGCTGTGACGAGGAGACAGCCAATCTGTTTACTGAACCGGCTGACCCCTTCCGGGAACACAGCCCAAGCTTCCCAGAACTCGGGTATTAATGACCCGGAGCCACATGACGGAGCATGACACAGCAGTTTTTGGGAGCAAGGCAGAGCCCGGAGGGGCGCGTGGGGGCTGTGGCCCTGCCTCCAGCCTGGCCAGAGGGTGAGTCACCCTGGCCGGCTGCAACTCCCATCCTGGCCACTCGCGTCCTCCCCTGGCCTGCACGTCCCACCTGGCGGGGGCTGCTCAAGACCCCTTGACCTTTGCCTTACTGACCCAGCGGAGGTTGGGATGCCCAGAGCTGCCCTCTGAGACCGCAGATGAGGCTTCATAAGAGGCCCTGGGCTCTCTGTAGAGCCAGGTTCGGGCAGTTTAGCCTTGCAAGAAGAGGGCAAATGTGACCCTGATTGACAGATGGGGAAACTGAGACTCACGGAGAACGGACAAGCTCTGAGTGGGGCAGGACTGGATTCACCTCAGATGAGTTCCTTTCACAGCACGGGGTTGGAGGGGATGATGAAGAACCTGAATCCAGCAAGGCCCCAGCTCAGACCTGCTTTCTGTAGGCTGCATAGCTGGGCACATAGCCACATGTACCGTGCCTCAGTTTCCCCCGTGGAGATGGCTGGCTTGCTGACCTCAAGAATCTCTGAGGACAGGTGGAGGTCTAGCCCAGGGCATCCCACCCAATCAATCGCCAGTCCCCCTACCCCCACCCCAGGTCTTGGAAGCCAGGCTGGGGTCATCCTGCCCCTCCACCCCTGGTACCCTGGCTCACCCCAGGGCAAGGTGGAGACGGTGGTTTTTATAAGGCTGGGAACCAGACAGGTGTGGGGTGCAGAGGGGTGCCTGCTGGTAGGAGGAGGCCTCCTGGTTCCCAGCTCCATAGCCAGGCCAGGCTGGAGGTGCCCTTTGATTTTCCTTCCTTTATTGCACAGCCATTGCTTGAGCACCTACTGTATACAGGTCTCTGTGCTTGTTGGGTGGCTCTCGTGGGGGGAGGGGCAGGCACATGGATGTCAGGGCATTTTGGCCCTGGACTAGGACCATAGGGGGCTCACAGGAGAATGACCAACTGGCCGTGGGAGAAGGGCCTCCTGAGGTGAGGTGAATGGGCACCAAGAGGGGCAATGTCCCAGCAGGAGGCTGTGTGCAAAGCCAGTGCAAAGGCCCTGGGGGAGGCAGGGACCTGGGGGAATTAGGAAAGGCAAGTGACGGTGCTGGTGGCTGGGATGGTGACAGCGTACAGACCACCCCGTGTGATCTGAAGGCAGCGGGACTCATAGCCTCCATCTTCCAGGGCCAGAGGCAGGTGGGAGAGAAGCCACGGTGGGAGGGTCCCTGTTGAGGAGCTCACTGAGAATTTGGAGGTCAGAGGCAGCCAGGGCCAGGGCCTGGCAGACTGGGCAGGCCTTGTGCAGCCAGAAGCTGCGGCTGTGGGCAGCAGCATGGAAGGCTGCCGCCCAGGACCCCCGAGGCTGGGACAGCGAGACTGGAGGTGCCTCTGGAAGGGGAGAGGCGGGTACAGAGGCCCCCAGGGGACGGGCTAGAGTTTTCCTGCTTGGGAGCAAGGCAAGAACAGGGGCGCAGGGCCGGGTCTCAGCGCCCAGGCTGGAGTCTGGGGCGGAACTGCAGGCCCAGGCTGGAGCCCAGGTTCCCCACCTGAGCCGAGGCAGGCACCCGTCTGCCTTCATGGGGCATAATTCGAGTCCCAGCAAGTTTGGAGAGGGGTCAGAGACAGAGGGGCAGGAGGGTGGAGGGGCGGGAGTCGCCACACTCATCTCGATTCTGTGACTCCTGTGCTGTGTGACTCAGGACAATCACTTCGTGTCTCTGAGCCTTAGATTCTCGTCAGCAAAGGTACTCACTTCCCCCTTTTGTTCGCGCATCCATCGTTCAGCAATTAAATTTTTATATGCATTTATCTGTGTGTGTGTGTGTGTGTGTGTGTGTGTGCGCGCGCGCGCACGAGCACGTGTGTTTGTATTCTGCCGCAGCATCTGTGTGGAGGTCAGAGGGCGACTTGGAAGGGTTGGGCTGTTCCTTTCACCTCAAAGGTCCCAGGAATGGAATTCGGGTTGTCAGGCAAGGCCGCAAGTGCCTTTTCCCGCCAAGCCATCACGCCAGCCCTCATTCAGTTTTGTTTTTGAGCACCTACTGTGTGCCAGGCATTGATTTGGAGACTGGGGCTGTACCCTGCCGGTGTGGACTGATGGGCACATGGTGGGCAATGGTTAGGAATGTGGCCTCTGGAGCCAGAGGGCCCGGACAAGCTCCTGCTTCAGTAGTTATCCGCTGTGTGATTTCAAACCCGTTGCTTCACCTTTCTGAGCTTTCTCTGTTGTCTGCTTTGTAGGGCTGTACTAAGGACAGATGAGTGCACAAAGGAAGTGTGAACCTGACACACAGTAGGCCCTCACCGGTGTTCAAAGGAGAGAGACGGAAGATAAACAGACAGAAAAGAAGTGAACGTCCCGCAGTGGGAAGGGAGAAGAGCCAGCTTACAAGACAAAGGAGGCATACAGTAGGCACTTAATAAATGTCTGTTGTTCTTGGCCTCCTTTTCATCAAGCTTGGATGGTGAGGCCTGAGGTTTGGGGTCCACAGAAGATAGGAAGTTGGGCCTGGCTTATCCAGAAACACAGGGTGGAATATTGGGGCCACCCTCCCCCCACTCCATTCCCCCATTCCACCCCCCAACCCTCCCGGCACCCCGACTGTATCACCCTCACAGCCTGGGTGGCTGGGACGAGCTGGGGCCTGCCTGGCGGGTCCCCGTAAATGGCACTCATTACACAGGTGTCTGGCAGCGCAGTGGGGAGACTTGGGCCCCAGGGGCTGAGTTCTCATGGCTCCCGGCCAGCCACCTCGGGCCCTTCCTCATCCTTCACGGGCCTGTGTCCAGGAAGGGCAGCGGGCAGGGGGAGCGGGGCTGGCGGGGAGCCAGCTGGCATCCCACAGAAGGAGGGAAAGTTGAGAAGTTTGGCTGAGGAGGGGTGGGAGGGGGTGCAGGTGCTCACGGACAGCGAGCCGGGCACTCAGAGGGGAGAGGTCCCCACGACGACACTCTGGCTCCAGCATGGCTCAGCCCGATCATAGAGCGCCCAGCCATAGCTCTGCTGTGCCGGCTCTGTCTGAGGCCCTGGTTTCTGCATTTAACCAGCCATGATAGGTGCTGCATCCTGTGTGATCAAAGTCTCACGCAGGATTTTATAAGTATGCACATGTTTGGTGAAAACTGAACAATCTATTTAAGGTGTTAAAGGGATGGCTCAGTGGCTGAGAGCACTGGCTGCTCTTTCAAAGGATCTGGGTTTGATTCCCAGCACCCACATGGTGACTCCGGTCCCAGGGCGCCTGAGGCCCTCTTCTGGCCTCCTTGGGCACCACACACCATGGTGTGCAAAAACACAGGCAGGCAAAACAGCCACACGCAAATAAAAAGAAACCAATCTCAAAAAATTAAAATACATATATTTAAAAAGGTCTGCAGAATTATGTGGTGGTGGTGGCGGCATTGGCCATGGTGGTGGCGGCAGCAGCAGCGGTCACACCTTTAATCCCAGCACTTGGGAGGCAGAGGCAGGTCGGCTCTATAGAGAGAATGCCAGGGCAGCCAGGATATGCAGGTAAAATAAAACCTGACTCAAGAAACAAAAACAAGCCAGACATGATGGCACACACCTTTAATCCTGGAACTCAGGGAGGCAGAGGCAGGCAGATCGCTGTAAGTTTGAGGCCAGGCTGGTCTACAAAGTGAGGACAGGATGGCCAGGGCTACACAGAGAAACCCTGTTTTGAAAAAATGGCTCAGCCATTAAGAGCATTGGTTGTTCTTCCGAAGAACCCGAGTTCAAATCCCAGCACCCACGTGGCAGCTCACAACTGTCTGTAGCTCCAGTTGTAAGGGGTCTGACACCCTCACAAACACATACGAGCAGGCAGAACACTAATATACATTAAATAAATACTTTTTAAAAAAGACACAAACAAACAAACAAAAAACCAACCAAACAAAAACAGACAAACAAAACAAAACAAATCCTCCAGATGCAGACAGGAGTATGGTGGCAGGGGCCGCAGGGTAGGGTCAGGGGCCACAGTGGGAAGGATCAAACATTGAGCACCTGTGGCTAGGATGGGGGTGGGGAGAGAGGCTTCCAGGCAGGAGGTACAGCCCGGGGCCCAGCCTAGCTCAGAGAGGAGTACCTGAGGCAGAGGAGCCCAGGGCCAGGGTGGGAGGAAACGCTTGCTCCTGGTACCGAGTGTGTGTGTGTGTGGGGGGGGGGGGCCGGGGATGGGGCACACGGGGGGCTTCCCCGGGGGGGGGGGGGGGGAGGAGCGGGAGGGGAGCACCAGTGTGGGAAGAGGTAGCTGTCAGAGGCGCTGACGGGAACGTGGGCTGTTCAATTTGTGTTTGAGCCTATCAGCCTGAGTTCAAACCCCCTGGATCCCAGAGCCTGTTATTAAGCCGGCTGCGCCCCGGGGCGCCTGCCTTTATCCCCAGACAGGGCCTGGCCCGCCTGCCCCCAGGTCGACCTCGGCCCCCCAGATGAGAACCGATGGGCGGGGCGGGGGCACCCCAGGCCTGTGTCAGCCCTGCTGAGCACCTCGCAGGCCCGAGAGGATTCTGGGAGAGCTGTGAATTCCCTCCCTTCAGCAGGTGGGGAGATGCAGCACAGAGGAGGGAAGGCAGCCTCAGTGCCCCGAAGGAGCCTCAGTTGGACCCTCTCCCTGCTGTAGCTGCCTCTTTCTAGGATGCTGTCTGTGTGGGCCAGAGGGCAGAGGTGTCCGGTTTTCGAGGTTCCTGTTCATGGGGCCCAGCCTTGAGGGGTGACGGCTCTCCCAATACTGGAGGCGTGACAGAAGGCTCATTCACAGCCCTTGGTTAGTCCACAGGAGGAAGTGTTTTAGGGGGGTGGGGAGGAGGGAACCATCCTTTTCCCACAGATATAGATCCTCCTCTCAAGTCTCAGTTTCCTCAGGTGTAATGGTCAAAGCTGCAGCAAAAGAACAGAGCAGCCACGGTCGAAGGATGGCTTCACTGTGAAATCCCCGTTTTCCACCAGCCCTCAGCCTCCAGCCCGCTGAAAGTCACTGCAGCTGTTCCAGGCCCACAGACCTCAACCCTGACCCCATAGGCCTCTCCAGGGCACCAGCACTGCCCGACTCTCTGCTGGGACCGTGGCCTCTCTCCTGGCTGTCCTCCTGCCTCTGGGCCTGTGAGGACAGTATGATGTTGACGTGCCAGGCCACCCGCACCCTGTGGCTTAAACTGCCCTGTGAGGTGTATCCTACTGTGGGATCCATGTCACAGATGAGGAAAACTGAGTCTTGGGGAGGTCGAAGCCTTTTGCCCAAAGCCACACAGTATTGTGTGAATCAGAGCAGTGAGGACCTGAACTCAGGCCACGTGGACCTTAGCACGTTCTTTTCTTCTTTCCTTGAGTCACTCACCTTACAGCTGTCTTCTCCGGGAAGGACTCTCTGACTGCCTACCCCAGGGTCTCACGTGGGTTACAGCTACCACTTTTTCTCTTTAACAACTTTATTGACATTTAACAGATGCATTTCCAAAACCATGATCCATGGCGCGAAGTGGCAAGTTGCACACCTTACACGCTCTCCTGAGCCCACCAGGGCCACGAAGGCCTCAGGTATAGCCTCTACCCCAGAGTCAGGCTGTGCCCTTCCATCATCTATTCCCCGATGCCCACTCTCCCATTGCTAGCACCGGGCGACCACCCATCATTGCTGGGGGGGGGGGGGGCGGAGGCTCTCTGTTTCTCAGGAATTTTCTGCAGGTGGAATCACAGCGTGTCCTTCTTGCTGCTGGCACGGTGACCCTCGGTCACCTATATGCTGTGACCTTGGTCTTTCACATCGGCTCTGAATCTGCTCTTTGGGTCTCTGTGTCCTCACACCTGGTACAGGGCTGGGCACATAGGAAGTGCCTAATAAATGCTGGCCAGAGGAAGAAGGGCTGTGCCCCGTGGGAGGTCCAGCCACAGTCATGGGGCACAAGAGAGCCCAGGCCCCCCGGGGACCACTGTCCTGGCTGCCACGGAGGGCAGGTGGGCGGTTGAGGGCATCCCACGGTGGCCCTGCTGTGTCCCCGGACTGCCGAGCTAGGAGGGCTGGGCGTGGACTGAGGAGTTGCGGTGCCCCGGCTCCGCCCTGTGGGCCCTAGAAGCATGCAGCTGAGAAGGTGGGTGGGAGGCGGCAAGCAGGCCTCCCGAACCAGTTGGACTCCTTGAGAGCTACCCGGGGTGCTGGGAGCCAAGGAAGGAGCCAAGCGTGCCGAGGGGGAGGGGAGACCTCGGCAGTCAATTGGTGCGAATTATTGGGAAATTCCAGTTCGTGCCTCGTCAAGCTGGGCAGGAGCAGGAGGCATTAATCTGACTCCCAGGTCCCTACCGGCTGGAGGCTCCGTGTCCCTGGGCCTCTGCTTCCCTCCAGCCAGGGCTTTATCACAGCTTCTACGTGTGGCCAGAGCCGATCTCCACACTTCCCTCGTGGGTCTGTTCCCATGAGACCCCAAGGACATTTTCCAGATACAAAATCAGAGGCTGGGATTTGGGGAGCAGAACTGAAAATCGGGGTCACTGGAGGGCATGACTTCTTCAGTGAGAGCCGAATTCGTTGACATGCATTAATTGAGCACCTACTGCATGCCACACGTGGCCGGGCTCTGGGGACAAGGGCTGGCCTGTGGAGTTTGTCTTGTTTAGAGATCTTGGACAGCAGGGAAGCGGTTCCACAACCCACTGAGTTTGGAGACTCCACAGTCCCTGTGTGCAAAACTCACTCCACCAAGTTGCTGTGGGCATCACGTGAACCTCCATGGAGGGTCCCCGGGGAAATCACCTTCATCACCTTCCAGCACCAGCCTGGGAATGCCCTTTGACCTCATCGTTTCCCACTTGGGTGGGGACTCGTTGTTCTCGTCCCAACCCTGGATCTTCGAAAGGGCAGGGCGAGGTGACTCATCTCTTGGTTAGGGTACAAGGGAACAGAGTGGGATGGAGGAGTCGGATGAGGAAAAAGGCAGGTGCAAGGCCCTATGGGTGATTGTGGCTGGGTCCTTAGATGGGTAGGTGACGGAGCAGTTTATGGATGGATGAAGAGACAGGGGAGTGGCCTGGAATGAAAGGAGCCGTGAGAGAATGGGCAGGTAGCAGAGCAGAGGAAAGGATTCGGAATGAATGGATAAGTGTGTGGATGAGCGGATGGATGGAGGAGGATGGGCGGTCGACTCGCAGGGCGGTGAGGATGTTTGAGAACTGTGGGTCGGTGGATGGACGGATGAGTTCGTAACCGGAAAAACTGGTGAATGAAATGGCAAAGAACAGACAGACACGTAAGGGAGTGAGTGAATGCACAGGGCCGTGGATGATGGAGGGGGCGAGGATGGCTGGGTGGCCAAGAAGGTGGGTGGGCAGAAGAGCGGACAGGTACGTGGGTGTGCAGTGTTAGATAGTGAATTCAGGGTAGGTGGATGGGTAAGGAACAGACCGATGAGTGGACAAGGACATGAGCGGACGCCTGTGGCGTCAGGGGGTTGTGCTGAGGTCAGTGTGACAAGGAGGGCCCTGAGTTCCTCTTTGACACGGCAGTATGTTGACATTTGGTGTTTTGAAGTTAGGGAAAGTTGAGTTATCACTCCAGAAAATTGCGTGCTAGCGTAGGCACACGTGCGTGCTTGTGTGCCCACGCACGCACGCGCAAACACACACACACACACACACACACACACACACACACACACACACACACACAC
>NW_026596234.1:10297125-10323480 GCF_907164565.1 Psammomys obesus | reverse complement strand
CACACACACACACACACACACACACACACACACACACACACACACACCAGATTCATTGAGTCATTGAGTAGAGCTCATGAGCCCTGCAGGGGGCTGAGGAGCCTCTGCTCTGGCCAGTGACTTATTTTAACTCCTTGAGCCTCGTCCAAGAGTCACAGACTTGGGGCTGTAGCCAGCTGCATGGGGCTGGGTCTCCAGAGGGTCCACATTTATCTGCTCTTTGCTTAGCTCTTTTCTTCCTTGTTTACAGGCCCAGGAGACCCTGTGCAGGTCTGTGGACAGCTGGGTGTGGACAGACTTCATTTTTTGGGTCTTGTTTGTAGCCATCACTGTTGAGAGGTGCTGCGGGCCTGGGTGGGGGTGGGGGCTCCCAAGGCAAACCTGAGGGCTTATGAGACCACCGGACTCACACAAAGGGTAGATCAGCTGGGGCAGAGCTCGGGGTCAGGCTGCTTACACACAACCCTCTTTCTGGTTTTGGGGTGGGGGGGGGGGGGGGAGTGGGGGCCCTTCCCTGAGAAACTGAGGAAAAGCTCAGCTTCTCATCCCATCGTCCTGGCTCAAGTTGGACTTGAGAACAGGGCTCCTAGGCAGGGGAAGGCAATCCCCTCCAGAGAGTTGATGAGATGAACCCTAGCCTCTGAGAGGCAGATGGAGTTAGGGGGCATGGCAGCCAAGTGGATTAGAGCTGTGGAGGTTGGGCTTGAAGGGACGTGGTCAGGCAGGCTTGTGGTGCCCAGCATGAGGTCTGGGATGAAGTCCACTCTGATGGCCTTGGAGGTCGCTGGGTCCTTCATTTCTTTGAAAGGCAATGTTCTCCCCTGAAAAGTCATCACAAGGTAGGACAGATTCAAAGTGATACCAGGAAAGCCTGGGCTTGGATGGTGGGATGAGGCCAGGGACAGCTGAGCCAGTGGGAGCCACCTTACCCCTGCGCTTTGGACATTCACACACATCTGCACCCCATGTGTCCCCGCTCCAGGCCCTTCCAACCTAGCCAGCTGGAGCCTGCTGCGTGGAGGTGCCCCGTGGGCTGTAGAGGGGCTGAGTCCAGCAGCCATCCTGCCACTCTCAAAGCTACAGGCCCTGGACTCTGACCTGGGGTGCCCCTCGGGCAAGGCCGAGGTACAGAGCAGAGGCCTGGAGCCTGTCCTTGGGTGAGCTGGCCACATCCACTCTCACAGAAGGCCTTTCACGAATAGAGTTAACACTCGGAACCTGCAGATGTTTTGGAAACTCCCAGCTCCTCTTGGAAGGCCGGAACAGCCAGTTCTGGGCCCTGTTCCCAGGGGGCCATACTCGGACGAAGCTAAGTGTACTTAAGACCTTAAGACGGCCTGGGCCCCACTCGCCACCAGCCCTGTCGTCTCCCCAGTGAGATGTCAAGGAGGGATGACTGTACCACTTGACCCCTGGCCTGGTCTTGGCTGGGGCTGCGTTTGGATCCCCAAGCCTGTCTCCTGTCCCACAGGGCCTGAATGTGTTTCCCTGCCCAGACTTCATCCTCGCTCTGCCCCACAGGGCCCAGGGCTGAGCCTGGGGTGATGGTGGCGGCCATGGCTGTGGACAGTGATGGGCTGAGACTTAGCCAGAGCCTTGGGGCCCAGCTCCACATCTGTTTGCGCCATGTCAGCCAGGCCTATGGCACCGCGAGGCTCATCCCTGAGGCGTGTGGGAGCAGGAGGTGCTGGGGGCTGCCGGGGCAGGGCGGAGCCAGCTGCCGTGTGTCAAGGCTGCACTCAGGCCCCAGGGGCCTCAGCGGTGACCCCCACCCCTGTGAGTGGTGTGAAGGGGAGGCGGAGGGTGGCAGGGGACACTGAGGCAGAGGATCTGAGTTCACCCCTGAAGGGGCTGTGCAAGTCCAAGCTGTGGCTTCAGGGAAGGCCTGGGAGGGTGCAGCTCCCCAGTGTGCCCCACAGTCACATGGTTCCCCAAACCCCAGGGGAGGCACCTGCCCCCGACGGGCTGGGTGACTCTGGGAACGTTGTTCCTTGGTCAGACTCTGGAAGGGGGGGCATGAAGAGCTCTAGACCTGTGCAGTCCCGGCTCCTCTGAGGGGAAAAGTCCACTCACGAGGAAACACTCACTGAGCACTTCCTGCACGTCAGGAGCCAGCCTCGGCTCGGCGGCCCCTGTGTCCACAGAGCTTGCGCCTGTGTGGAGGAGGCCAGAGAACAGGAAGTGCGGACAAGTACACCCTATGCTGTGTTCTACATGTGTGTATGTGTGTGCGCACACTGACACTTACTCATGTCCACACGAGTGCACGGGCCTATGGAAGCCAGAGGTCAGCCTCGGCTGCTGCTCCTCAGGCACCATCACCTTTCTGTTTTGGGGACAGTGGCTCTTTCTAAGTCGGCCAGCCACGCCCAGAGATCTTCCTCGGTGCGGGGGTCACACAGTCACAGCACCACTCGTGCCGCCATGGTCAACTTCCTCCGTGGGCTCCGAGTATTGAACTCAGGTCCTCACCGACTAAGCCATCTCTCCAGCCCCAAACAGCTGATTCCATTCTGAGGAAGCTAAGGGCTGCAGAGATGACGGCCCAGCTGTTCCCGGGGACCCAGGGTCAGTTCCCAGCACCACTGTGGCAGCTCGTAATCACCTATAAGCCCAGCCCCAAAGGGTATGATCCCTGTTCTGGCCTCCACAGGACACACACGTGGGCAAAATAGCCGGAGACATAAAAGAAAAATACATCCGAGATACCAAAACATTCTACGGGATTAAAGGGAAAATACTAAAGGAAGGAAAAATGGTCTGAAGAGAAATGGAGGGTCTAAGCAGCAGGTGACATAGGAATATGACCTAGGAGGTGAGGGGGTGCCAGGCAGGAAGAGGAGAGTTCTAAGGGCTGAAACGGCAAGAAGGGCCCTGGGGTCAGCCCGTGCACAACAGGTCCAGATGTTCCCGGACAGGCTCGGTGTAATCGGGGTGGTTGAGCCAGGGAAAGGCTGAGGTGGCAGAGAGTGGGTGGAGGGCAGTGGTGCAGGGGCCTTGTAAGTTTCAGCGTTCAAAAAAAAAAATGTGCTTGAGCCAGGAGTGGTCGGCACTGGCCTTTAATGGCAGCACTCAGGGAGGCAGAAGCAGGTGGATCTCTGTGAGTTCGGGGCCAGCCCAAGCTTTGTTCCAGCCTGGAACAAAGTGAGTGCCGGGACAGCCAGGGCTGTTCCGTAGAGAAACCCTGCCTCGACAAGTCAGGATGAGTGAACAGTCTGCTCCAGGTGAGAGCCACAGAGGGACCCACATAGGACAGTGCACTTGGTTCTCATGGGATTCTCTGACTCCAAGTCAAGAAAGCCTGGGGAGGCCAAGATGGACTAGTGGGGGGTGGGGTTGGAGGGAAGGGGATTTGGCTCTCTACAGCCTTCATGGTCCCCAGCACCCTGAGGCCATGTCCACACTCAGGTCCCTGCTACACCCCCAGGCCCTCACCCTCAGCATAGCTGACAGTCTCCTCCGGTTCCCTTTGCTTGCCCGCTCCTCTGCCCCCCTGACCCCACCTCCAGGAGTGGCCTCCTGCCTCCCTCTTCTGCTCTTGCTCAACTCTGCAGTGCTTGAACTAGGCCTTAGAGAAGCGGGCAGACCAGGGGAGGGCCGGCTTCAGCTCTTTTCTCTTTGAAATGGCCCCTGGGCCCTGTAGCCAGGCTGAGGTGAAGGTTGGAGCGCGCTCACATCTGCTGTGTGACTTCAAGCCTCACGTGAGCCCTTTCAGGGCTGAGGCTTCTCTTTTCTTTGGGTTCTGTTGGTCTGGTGACAATGTCCTGGAGGAGATGTGTCCGTGGCTCTTCACCCAGTTGTACCAGGCCAGCTGGAGGTGGCTCCGAGCCAATTACCAGAGAAAGCTGCCCTGGGCCTTGAAGCTTTCCTTCTCTGAGCGAGCACCTGCCCGGCTTCTTAGCTCTGAGCACTTCAGCGGAGAAACCTAGGCAACTTACTCAACCACCCTGGGCTCCATTTCCTCCTCTGGGAAAGTGCCTACCCCTTGGGGCACCGTGTGTAAACTAGGTGTGCGAAGCAATGGACAGACCAGCACCCACTGCTGTAAACCTCGAGGTTGAGCTGCCGTGCGGTCCCCTGTCCTGGGCCAGCCTGGGCCTTGCTCTCTTCATCTGTGAGCGGTGGTGGAGACAGCGTGCAGGAAACACGAAACCGTGGTCCGCCTCGGGGACTCTTGCTTTCCTTAAGCTTTTAAGTGCAGAGCTTACTTAAGTCAAGGCCACCGAGGCACATCCAATTCACCGACAGTGCCATAGGCAGCCTGCCATCCCTCTCTGCAGACAAATGCCACTGCTTTGAATCCTATTTAACAAATTAATGAGATGTGAAAGACAATTACGCGCCTTGGGGACACTGACTTCAACCCAAGGGCAATGGAGACTTATGTCCTAACCAGATGCTAGGAAAGATTAGGAGACTAACTGCTGAAGCCTCGTGACCATAGGCAAGTCCTTCTCCGGGACCTTCAGCCCTCTTCTTCTACAGTGTGTGGGATGGTTCTTACAGGTCTGTGCAACTCTGTAGCTTTGCTCTTTGGCTAGAACCCGTTCCCTGCTGTTATTTATTAAGTGCCTCCTGTATGCAAAGTCATGCTCATTTCTCTCCCTCCTTCCTTTGCTCCCTCCATCCCAGCAGGGACCCACCACACTTCCCATGGGAGGACAGTGGGGTGGGGGTGCTGGGGATCTGCCCACAGAGGAGGAAGTGGGGGCTGGGCCGGCTGCTGACGCAACTATGATGTCAGAGCCGGCCACAGGCGGCGGCCAGCCTGGGCTGCTGGTACCCCGTGTGCCTGCTGGCCGTGGGCCCCCCCTGGCTCCCTCCCCTTAACCCCTTCCCGGCCTCCCTTTCCCAGACGGCCATCCCCCAGCTGGCCTGGCCCACAAGATTCCCAGATTTCACAACTGGGCCTGGCGCTGACTCACGTACAGTAAGTTCGGAGAGAGAAACTCCCGGCTGCCTGGCGTCCAGTCCTGGGACAAGCTGGCCGCCAAGACTGCCCTCCTCATAGACACAGCGCAGCCGGGATCTTCCCTCGGGGCTGCTGACCCACAGGGGAAATGTGGTCTGTGCCAGAATTCAGGGGGCCGTCCACGGGATCCTGGTGGCCACGTGCTCAGCTGTGGCCCAACGCCAAATTGCTGGTGGCCTGGAGCCATCCCCAGCTCTGAGTCTAAGCTGCGGTGTTCTCAGCTGGGAAAGGGGCTTTGTCACACGACCAGAATCCTGGGTCATGGCAGGGACTGGGCGGGATCGGAGTGAAGCAGAACACAGGAAGTGGGGGTAAATATTATTGTGTGACGTAGGCTGGTGACTGAGGAAGGCTGGGGAGGCAGTCCCACCTGGAGTACCATCTCTCAGGACAGCAGGCCCCAGGAGTGAGCCATCCTAACGTTCACCCCATCTTCATCTGGCCCGTACACGCTAACGGAGCACCACCGAGTTCTAAAAGCACGCCACAGGGTTCCAGAGTCAGCAGTGAGTGAGGAAGGGGTTACTGAGACAACTGATTTTTGAAAAAGTGTGTGTGTGAGTGTGTGAGATGGGCTCAACTCTGTGTGACAGACAGCACAGGTGGATGATGGGATCTGGGGGGGGGGTCCTGGAAGACCCAGAGAGAGAAAGAGAGAGAGAGAGAGAGAGAGAGAGAGAGAGAGAGAGAGAGAGGAAGCATATGCCTTGAGGACAGGATCCAGGCAGTAAGACCCTGGCCTGCTGGAGGCGCCTCTGGGACACACAACAGGGACAAGGGTGGCTGGGACCCAAGCCCCAGCCTAGGACTTGTGCTCGATGGAAGTAGCCTTGTGTGTCCTGTCTGTGCTGTGGATAACACCTGACAAGGATCCTGCCTCTTCCCACCGACCTGGGCCCACAGAGGCAGCCGGGCTCTGCTGCATCTCTAAGGCCAGAGTGCTCAGGGGCTTTGGCTCAAGGGATGTGGGGAGCTCAGGGCATTTGGAGTTTGAGTCATCTGAGGTCCAGCTGTGAGACGGGCACAGCACAGCTTTCTGGAGGAACAGGAGGAGGCAGAGCCTCTGGCTTTGGTGTCTGGCTCCAACTCAGGAAGAGCACTGACTGGAGCAAAGGGGACCAGGCTTCCTGCCCACACTCGTGAGTGGGGTGGGAGGCCCTGTGAGCACGGGCTTCCGGAGCCACGGGGTCGGGTTCAACCCAGCCTGGTCCTGAGACCTCAGGAGGGGAGAGCAATGAGGCTGGATCAGCATCCCTGAGGGTGTTTTGTGCTCTGTTTTTTACACCCAAGTTTATGGAGTTATTTAATCGGGATGTGTGAGCGCATGTGGGAGCGTGTGCCTGTCATGGCGCATGTGCGGAGGTTAAAGGGCAACTTCTTCAGGTTGTTTCTCTCCTTCCACCGAGTGGGTCTCAGGGTCAAACTTGTCAGTCACACTTGGCGGCAGAGTCCTTAACCCACTGCACTGTCATCTCACTGGCTGTGTGTGTGTGTGTGTCTGTGTCTGTGTGTGTGTACATGTGTGTGTGTGCAAGGGCTGTGTAATGTCTACATGTGGGCTATGCAGGTATTTGTGGGTACATGTGAACATTCCTGTAGAGGTCAGAGGTCACCCTCCGGTGTCTTCCTAGATCACTCTCCACCTTGATTTTTGGGGCACAGTCTCTCGCTGGCCTGGACTCACCAACTAGGCCAGGCTGCCTGGCGAGCCAGTCCCGGAATTTACCGTGTCCTGTCTCCAGCACTGGTGTTAACGCATGTACACCATGCACGGATATAATGAGGGTGCTGGGGATTGAACTCAGGTCCTCAAGTGTGTGTGTGTGTGTGTGTGTGTGTGTGTGTGTGTGTGCATTTATTTATCCAAACGAGAGGTCCTCTGTGTCCCCCTTCAGCCATGAGTCCAAGGTACCACGAGGTGGCCGAGGGCCTGTCTCTCACTACAGAGGCAGCCGGGTCACGTGGTGTGTGCCGATACAAGGGGGGCGGCTGGCCCAAGTGGAGGCCCCAGCTGAGGAGGAGGACCTTGCGAGTCTTGGCTGAACACAGCTGGGACTCAGCCCTGGCCCTGTCTTGTTCCGGGGTCTCACGGCTGGGGGAGGCCCTAGCTGGAAGGTTCTAGTGTGTAAGGCCCCTCCTCTCGAGGAGAGGAGCTGGCCTGGGGTTGAACCAGACCCTGACACCCCCTCGGGCCTGGGTAATTATCTGAAGTGGGGGCAGCTCCTACTTCCTGCCCCTTTCATCCCGGCTCCGGGGCTGCGGGCAGCAATTAACCTCCACAGCGCCCCTCTGAAGTAGGTTCTGGAGGCAGACATGTTATTAAACCCATTTTTACAGCAAGGTAAACTGAGGCAGAGACCACTGAGGCTGGAGCCTGTCGTTCCCCCGTGACTCAGCAGCCGAGTTCGTTCTTACTTTTGCTCTCCCCCACTCTCTGGGACTATGGTTGGGTGCCCCTCACCCCAGGCCGCCTCTCACACACACAGGGGCTTCCAGCCGGTGGGAAGTGCTGGAATTTGACTCTGCTGTGTAACCCTGGGCAAGTCCGTTCTCTGGGCCTCAGTTTTATCAGCAGCAGGAAGATGTCTGCATCTGCCTTGTAGCTTTACCCTGGGCAAAAAGTGCGCATGTACCTGTGATGCAACTGTGTTCCCCTCGGCACTCCCAAAACACTGGCCTCGGTTCTCCCGGCATCTGTGTGTCCCACCTCAGGACCTTTGCACAAGCAGAACCACCTGCCTGGACCGCCCTTCCTGCAGTCTCCCTGGAAGTAGCTCATCATTCTTGACACCAGGGCCCCCTCCCCAGCCAGTGTCTCGTGGCTTAGCAAGAGGCTTGGATGTGTTTGCTCCAAGGTGAGTCCCTGAAGTGGGCCGGCACCCAGCAGGTGCTCGGGAAAAGTGTGGCTCTCTCCTTTCTTTGCTGGCTCCAGGAGGTCGGCGGGGATCCGCTTTGACTGTCTCTGGTTCCCTGTGCCCCTCTTGGGAGCGGAGCATAGACTGGGCCTGTGAGTCTGTCTCTGTGCTCTGAGATCCCAGCCCAGGCGCTCTGGGTCCCCAACCTGTGGGTGGACGGAGGGAAGCGAGGGGCCACCAGCCACCCTTGGGTGCGGGTGCTTGGCGCCACATGACCCGCCTTTGGCTCACCCAGGGCAGAGCTTCGCAACCAGCCCTGGCTCTCTTGACACATCTGTCAGCACCCTTGGGGGAAAGAATTTGGAGAGGGGAGAAAGAAGGAGCAAAGCAAGCAGGGTGTGAGGGGACTCGTCCCACACCTGTGTAAACAAAGTCACCTTACACCCCGCCGAGCACCCTCGCCTTCCGCGCCCCGTCCTGGCCTTGTTTTCCTTGGCACAGGCATCCACGGAGTGGAATTCGGCCGAAGAGACCCAACTGTCATCTTCTAAGCATGTTCCCAGGCCGGGGACGGCCGGGGCTCTGTCTGACACCCCAGTCCCGTCCTTGGAAGTTCCAGAACGTTCCTGGGACTCGGGAGCCTCCAGCCCTGGCAGCTGGCCCAGAACGCTGGAATGTTGGGACTCAACGCTCCTTCCTGCCCATTTTCCGGGAGGCACTTGAGCTTGGGATGGGGGAGCGAGGCCTGAGGTCAGGGGCCATGCAGGCTGGAGCGAGGGTCCGCAGCGGTGCTGTCCATCCAGCAGCAGCACACCACTTTCTTCCCGGGACCCTGCCCTGCCCTGCCCTGCCCAGGGGGCCCACTAGAGCGTTCCATTCAAGGATGATCACGCGGCTGTCTGTCCCGGACACCCCATCCTGGGCGTCTCGTGCTGGCAGTCCTCCGAGGAGATGCAGTTTCCTCGTCAGCTCCAGAGTGAGAAAACGAAAGACCAAGACCAAGGCCGCCCTAGAAGCTAACTCAGCTGGATGGTGGCCAGGCCCCTGAATCCAGCCGAACCTGAAGGCTCGCCCTGAGACCCCCTTTGGGGCCTGGTTTGGGATCCTTTGTACACGGAAGGCTCTGGAACTGGGAAGAGGGAAAGGGAAGAGTTCCCAGGTAGAGGAAGCGGCAAGCACAAAAGCAGGAAGGGATTCGTGCCCCAAGGCTCCTCAGGGAAAGGGTATGTACTTTTGCCTGGGGCTTGTGATGGGAGGAGCCAGGGACTTTAGTGGGAGGAGCCAGGGGCTCGTGGAGGGAGGCAGCTTGGAGCGGTGAGAAGCTGAGCGGACACCAGATAGAGGCCCCCCAACACTGGCTCCGGTGCCAGGATGCTGGCATGTGCCTGGAGACCCACACAAAACAATTTCTACAGTACCCGGTGACAGTACAGTCCAACGGGTGGCCCAGCTGCTGGGCCCAGAGAAGCTTGATCCAGTGTCTCAAATCTCCAGTGCCAGGCACCTTGCCGGTCCCCTCTGTGAACGAGAGAGCATCACCCAGAGCTGGCTGGTGGAGCACACCAGCCCCATACAGTGTGGTGTCCCGTCCGGCTGCAGCACACACTGAAGACATTTCCAGACTGAGACGTCCACAGCCCGGTCATGGGGATGCAGCTGACAGAAGGGCCGTGTCTTGTGTCTCTCGGTGCTGCACGACCCAGGCTCTAACTCTGCCCATCGCTTCACACCCGCTGGAGCCTGTGTTCCCCCAGGCTGCCCTCTTTCCCAGTGCAGTGCTCCTGAGATGCACACAGAAGGCTGTCTCTTGGTGTGACTGTTCTTTTTCATGGCTGCATAGCATTCCAGGAAGGGGAGGGAGGGAAATACTCTGAGGGAAATACTCAGACTGTTCCCAGTTCTGAGCAGTTGGGAGACACGTGTGAAAGGGTCTGTGGGAACAGATTTTGTTTGTGTCAGTGACCGGTTTCCCACAGTATTTGTGCCGCTGTGAAGTCACACCAGCATCAGAGGCAAATGTCTGTCGCTTCGCATCTTTACCGACACCTGTGGCATCACGCTTTTGCTTCTGTTAACTTTAGTTTTATAATTTGTGTAATTGCATGTTTCGGATAATGTGTGTGTGACCAGGGCCTCGCTGCAGTGTTAGCTGAGTTTCCCTGAAGACTGACAAATATCTTTTAACACACTAATGTTTTCATCCATGAGAAAAATCGGATTCTTGGGCCAGTGGGGTGGCTCAGTGGGTAAAGGAGCTTGCTGCCAGCCTGGTGACCTAAGTCCCATTCCCCGGACCCACGTGGTTGAAGGAGAGCACCCACTCCACAAAGCCGTCCTCTGACCCCCAGATTCCTGCCTTGGCACACACATGCCACCTCCACCGATAATAAAATGTACAATGAAAGGAAAACGGTTGCATCTACTACTGGGTTAATATTTGTTATCGGATAAAGGTCAGCTCTTTGTCACAATGTGGTGTTGGGCTGGAGGGATAGCTCAGCTGTCAAGAGCACTGGCTGCTCTTGCAGAGGACCCTAGTTCAGTTCCCAGCACCACATGGTGGCTCGAAGCCGTCTGAACCCCAGGGGATCTGACACCCTCTTTTGGCTTCTGCAGACACCGAGTGCATTTATGTGGTGCCCAGACATACACACAGTCAAAACACTGAAACAGGTAAGAATTATAAAAGACATTCTTTTAAAACTTGCTTTGCAAGTATTCTCCCAGTCCGCGGATCCCACTTTTCTCTCACCTGCAGCTGTAATGGCGCCCTGCTGTTTTCTATCTGTTTCCTGGGTAGCTCCTGTGTTTTTTATTTTGTTTTTGTTTTGTTTTCAATTCTTATGATGACTCCAAATGTTTCCTTTGTAAGTAAATGTATCTGAGTAAGAAAAGGAAGGCAGCATGAAGAAAACAGCCAAGTGGTAATAGCTGGGGAAGGAGCAGAAGCAAAAGTCACCAAGTGGCCACCGGAGGGGCCCTGTCAGAAGACACCCAGCACCCACCTTTCACGGAGCTGAGTGCTGGGCCCGGGGAGGAACACAATGCACAGGACACCTTCTGCCATTTTGCCCATCATTTTCTGCGGTGACCTCCTCCTCATCCTTCAGAACCCAGTCCTGATGACTGTCCCCTTGTCACTTGTCACGCCCTGTTGCAACTTCCTTTCTCCCTCAGCATCTTCCTGCCTGGACATGTATGGACCAGGCTGCAGAGAGTCTGCCACACAGGACAATGTGCAGTACAAATGATACAAGATGGCGCGGGCCAGTGGGTTGGTTTGACTGGGCACCGTTAGCTGGGTCACAGGCAGGCCAACCACACACAGGCCACGGCTTCTTCCTGGCTTCCATCCTCAGCAGAAAAGGCCTCCAGGCCCATGCCTCGGTCTTCTGATTTTGCCCAACTCATCATCCATTATTCCTCTGGTTGATTGTGAGATAGAATCTCATTGGGTAGTCCAAGCTGCCCGTGAACTCAAGGCAATCCTCCTGCCTCGGCCATTCAAGTGCTGGAATTATAATTGTGAGCCCCACCTCATTGCCTGTTTATTGTCTTATTTAAAGCTGGGTCTCACGCCACCCAGGCTGACCTTGAACTCAATATGTAGACAAGGAGGACCTCAAACTTCGGATCCTCCTGCCCCAGTCTCCTATACACACAGTATAGGTGTGTGCCATGATGCCCCGTTTGTTAGGCTGAGGATGGGGGCCAGGGTTTGGTCATGTGAAGCAAGCCCTCCATCCAGCTCTGTTTAACTTAATTTTTTTTTCCTTTGAGATAGGGTCTCCAGTGTAGCCCCAGCTGGCTGGGGATCCTCAGTCCTTCCCATTCGGCCTGGTCTCTGTTCTGCAGTACTGAACACCCTCATTTTGGAATATACGTGTGGGGTCATCTGTTCCTCTCCGTGCTGTCAGCTCACGGGCCCTTTGGTCTCCCTCTCTCTGCTCCTCAGGGGCCTCACTCAGTACGCACCAGTAGAAAGTGTGTCATAAGCATTTGTTGGCTGACTCACTGAGTGAACGAACGAATGAATGAGCAAGATATGAGCTGTCCCTTCTTATCTGTGCTCATGGTGGCTTGCGTGCACAGCCCTTATGTTGGAGGGTTACCGTGGACACCCTTCAGCCCAAGGCCTTGTATCTCCTGCCCTGGCTCCACTCTGGCTCTGGTGCCCTGAGTGCTGCCCCTGGGTCTAGCTGCCAGCCAAGGGGACGTTCTGTGCGGCTAGAAAGAAAGCTACTGCTGAAGGCACCAAAGGGGCAGAAACATCAGGGGACACAGCGAGCCTAGACAGTAGCCCAATAACGTGGGTCATACCTACAAGAGGTGTCTCGGAGGGGAAGAGGCATGAGGGTTCTCCGGGCTGGGTGTGGGCTAGAAGTCTGAACAGGTTCCCTGCGTGGCCCTGAGGACAACTTTGTGGTCTGTGCTTACCTCATGCCCACCCTAGAAGTGTCACATGGCCGCCTTTCTCGGTATGCTCCTCCATCTCTCCACTGAGTCCAGGAGGGACCCTCACAAGGGTCCATGGTCTGTCCACTCCCCTCGTGGTCTGTCTACTCCCCTGTGAAGCCCCAGACTCACAGGCCTCAGTGGCCACCCACAGCTAGGTGAACACAGCAATACTCCTCCCCATTTATGCCATTTTATTAGCGTTTTCTAGACCTAACTTCATCTTTATGTTTATAGTTTTTATGTCCCTGGAGTTTATAGGAGATGGCACTCAAGATATTTGAGGCGAACACAATTAGCTCCTGATGAAAACCCTCATGTTTTCTGCTTGAAGCAGGCGAGGTAAAGAGCCTGCTGAGCCTGCTGTCTCCTCAGATCTGTTTGGTCAGCCGAACCAGTTGTGTGGAGATAAGCAGCTGTGTTTGGCTTAAACCACCAGTAGCCAGAGTGTGAAACACAGGAGAAATGAACCACCCGTTCATTCTGAGGAAGGGCAATCAGTGAAAGCGTACAGCAGCCGGACGGACAGTGATGGCGCACACCTTAGATCCCAGCACTCGGGAAGAAGAGGCAGACAGAGCTCCGAGATCAAGGCCAGCCTGGTCTACAGAGTGAGTTCCAGGACAGCCAGGGCTACACAGCAAAACCCTGACATAAAAAAACAAAAGAAAAAGAAAGAAAGTATATATCGCTAGGAACAGAGAAATGCAGGGGTCGGGGCTGTGAGTGCAGACTCAGGGACTGGACAAGCTGTGCTGCCCTCCACACACTGAGCTCTGCACTGGGCTCTGTCTGTCTGTCTGCACCTTTCAGTTTTTCCTCATTGTGCATCAGGAACACCATGCTTTGGTCACTTTAAAATGGTAAGTGGTTATAACCAACAAAGAATGTTTGCTTTACACTTTAGAGAACTCTAACATCCACACCCAGCCCCGACTGCAGTATAGATGCTCACTGAGGAGTACGCTAGAATTAAAATGCTACCTCACGTTTCCTTTAAATGATTCCATGTGCTTAATTTCTCGAATCCAAGGAAGTTGCTCTAGTGAGTCATGTCTGAATATCTATTTCCTACCTGTCATCTGCTTGTCACTTCTAAATAACGTATGTCTTTTTGTTTGTTTGTTTGTTTTTCCAAGACAGGGTTTCTCAGTGTAGCCCTGACTGTCCCGGAACTTGCTCTGTAGACCAGGCTGGCCTTGAACTTACAGAGATCCACCTGCCTCTGCTTCCCGAGTGCTGGGCCTAAAGGCGTGTGCCAGCAGGCCAGCCTAGATTGACAATTTCAAACCCTCCTTTGTGCTGTAACACAGTTTCCATTCTTTTCTGTAGAAGGCAGCACTGTCTCAGAGACGCAGGCAAGATTTTCTTTTTTTGTTCAGGAAGATTATTTGAGAACCAGTATCTGGCCAGGGGCAGTGGTTCATGCCTATGATCCCAGCACTCTGGGAGGCTGAGGCAAGCAGATCTCTGTAAGTTCAAGGCCAGCCTGGGCTACAAAGGAAGTGCAGAACAGCTAAGGCTACACAGAGAAACCCTAGTTACACAGAGAAACCCTGTCTCAAAATAAATAAAACCAAAGCCAAAAAAAGAAAAAGAAAACAAACAAAAACCCCCAAACCAAAACCAACCAAACAAAAACCTCCAAAAACAAACAAGCAAAAAACCAGTATCTGAGGTTTCTAAAATGTTGCATAGCAAAGATGTTCTTGTCTGTGACATTCCCACAGGCCATTGCTTCTGTTTCTAATTGGCTTTTATTTTTTTTTGTTGTTGTTTGCTTATTTGTTTTTGTTTTGTTTTGTTTTTTGGTGATTTTTCAAGTTGATTGAACTTCTGCAAACGGCTCTCTTCCACACAACAACTCTGCATGGCACAATTCTCCTCCGGTGCTCTGGGCTCTCCAAATGACCAAGCCAGTGCCCATGATAGCCGTCCTTCAGCCACCTCTTCTGGTCTTGGCAGTGGCATCCTGTGTGAGTGTAGTGTGCGTGTGTGTGCCTGTGTGTGCATGTGTGTGAGTGTGTGTGTTTGCGTGAGAGTGTGTGTGGTTTGAGTGTTGTGTGTGTGTGGGGAGAGAGAAGAGGAGAGAGGGAGAGCAGAACATGAGTGCCATGGTGTGTGTGGAGGTCAGGGGATAACTTCGGGTGTCTGTCCTAGCCTTCCATCGTGTTTGAGGCAGGATCTTTAGAGTTCATCACTGTGTACACAGGCCAGCTCTGGGCTTTCTCCTGGCCGCCTCCCTCCCACGAACTTTTATGTGGTGCTGGGGATTTGAAGTCAAGGCTTCTTGCTTGCCCAGCAAACACTTACTCACTAGCCACCTCTCAACCTACCCGTCCCTCCTCCCCGCTCCTCGCCAATGGCCTCATGCTTTTGGCTATCCCCTTGCCTCTACCTCCTGACTGCTGGAATTACAGCTGTGCACACTAAACCTAGCTTCATTCATGGTCCTTGTTTTTTTTTTTTTGTTTTTGTTTTTTAAAGGATATTTATTTTATTGTTGTAGTTTGTGTAGCCCTGGCTATCTTGGAACTTGCTTTGTAGACCAGGGTGGCCTCAAACTCATAGAGATCCACCTGCCTCTGCCTCCCCAGTGCTGGGACTAAAGGCATGCACTGCCTCCATTCTCGCCACCTGGCTTAAGGAATATTTTTTAATCATAGAGAAAAATGAGTTTCCTTTTTCTAGGAGTAACAACACATTTTCCTTTAAAACTGTTTATTGATAAATATTACCAAAGGATGTAGCCAGCAAAACATAATGCAAAGTAGAAGCCAGACACAGAGGCCATTCACAGTCTCTCTCCACCCCCTTCCTTCCTTGATCCCTCTCTTCCTTCCTCCCTTTCTCCCTTTCCATCCTTTCTTCCTAGGCCTCCTGAATCCCAGACATGTGGCAGAGGCTGGCCTTGAACTCCAGAGCCCTCTGCCTCTCATCCCAAGGGCTGGGATGGTAGGCATAGGCCACATCAGCTTAAGTGGCTCTGGTCCCCTGAGGTTTCCATCCACAGAGAGGCTGAACAAGGCTGGTTGCCTAAGGCTGGGGGTGGGGGCAGCTGCTTAGTGGGGGTCCTTTTGGGGTAGCCATCCTTTGGAGGGGATAAAAATGTTTTGTAACAAGTTTGACATGGCACAAAGGCACCTCTGCCCCTGCCAGCCCTTGGTTCACGGAAACATGGTTACACAGTGCTATGCGGAGTTCACCTCAGTAAATTATGCCTTAAAAACAACCAAACCAAACAATTTCCCGAAGAAAAAGTATGACCTTCTTTCAAGGCGACTTTGAAGTGAGGTCTGAGAAATGCTGGTGGGCCAAGGCCCTCTGCGCTTGACAGCTTCACATCCTGGGAAGCCCTCCCTCCTGACCGGGCAGTGGTGGGGTGAATCCAGCCTTAGCGAGGCCCCTCTTCTCCTTGAACATGTAGCTTAACCTCCGTGGGCCTCGCTTCTTCCATCTGGGAAGTGTGGGCTGCACCCCAACCAACCAGAGTGGTTTTGTTTGGGTTCTGGCTTCAAAGCAGAGTGTCTCCAGGTAGCTCCGGCTGGCCTTGGTCTCCAAGTGATCCTCCTGCCTCAGCCTTTCAAGTGCGGGATTCCAGCCAGGCAGCCCCGCACCTGTCTCTCCTGAGGCTCTCGGCTCACAGGTTGAACCCTCACACAGGAAGCAGCCAATGGCCCTGGTGGGAAACTGGTGTGTCGTGAATAACGGACATGCTTATATTCTCATTCCGTTTTCTGGACCACAGGTGAGGGCTCAGTCTTTGGCTCTCTGGTGTGTCCCAGGGCACATACACAACGGACTGGGAGGGGGCTTTCAGACTGACTCCCAGAATCCACCTCTTCTCTCTATCCCTGGCCCCATGCTGCATGGCTTTACCTCCTTCCTGGTTTTCTGACTTATATCTGTCTCCCATGTCTACATCTGGGCCCCTGAGGGCTGAAATAAGGGATCCTATAGTGCCACAATTAATTCACACCCTCACCTTCTTATTCCCAGGTCCATCTCCT
The DNA here is from genome assembly GCF_907164565.1 of Psammomys obesus. Classification (NCBI taxonomy): domain Eukaryota; kingdom Metazoa; phylum Chordata; class Mammalia; order Rodentia; family Muridae; genus Psammomys; species Psammomys obesus. The sequence goes on along the minus strand of NW_026596234.1, from coordinate 10,307,188 downwards.
CTACAGTGAAAGCTAACCCCTACACACACACACACACACACACACACACACACAAGACCCTGCACAGTTGTTCCCACCCCATCTCCCCTCCCCTCATCTCCCTCAGCACAGTTCCTTGCTGTGGTTCACAGACATCAGGCTTTTTGTACCTCAGGGCCCTTGCACCTGCTGTTCTCATGCCCTGTATCACCCTCTGTCACCGCCTCCTCTTCCCAGGCCCATGTTCAAATGTCATTTGCTCCCAAAGCTTTTCCTGGTCTCCCGGAGGCTGCCGGTTTCCGGAAGTCTCTTCTTCCTTAGCAAACTTTTTGGCTGGGGTCCTGGGCCCAGCCCCGTGACTCAGAATCTAGATATGCTCCCAGGCCTCCTCTGGATTTGGGCTGTGAGCCGTAGGGGCAGGTGGTGCCCGGCAGTACCTGGCACGGAGGCCTCAGCCTGAGTCCTGCTGTGGGAGGCAGCCATGCCCATTCTCCCAGGCTTCCGGGGTGCAGGCGGGAAGGCCCTGAGTCCCCCCACCCAGGCTCACCTGACACCACTCACTCAGCCTCTCACCCCTGGCTGCCCTGCCCTGAATGCGAAGCCTGGCTCATCTGGGCCACACACTGACTCATACCACGGGCCCATCCTCTGACGCTGGCCAACCAGCCTCCCCCAAAGGCAGGGAAGCCCAGCCCTCTCCTCCCAAGGAACTTCACCCAAGCCGTGCTTTCCCGGCCTCCAGAGACCTCTCTGTTCCTGTCAGGCCCAGCTGACAGCCGTCTCCAGCCGGAAAGGGGACCAGGGCAATGAGGGAGGTGATGACACCCTCGGGCCATGGCAGGCATCTGGGCTGAGCTAATCCTGCCCCCCCCCACCGCAGCTAGTGAGAGGATCCGAACACAGCGCCCGAGAACACTGTGGGGCCTCCAAGGCCGAAAGAGGGGAGCGAGCTGTGGTATGTGGGGGTCCCGTGCTCTACCCCAGCCCTCCTCGCACCCCTGTTGGATCTTAGCTTCCCAGGCAGGTGCCTATCCTCCAGAAAAAGCCTCCCCAAGGAAGATCTGCTCCAGTGGGGCCTTAACCAGGGCTCCCCAGCTCCTGGCTCAGGCGGAAAGCAGCTGGTGTCCTTTGTACCAAGGAGGGGAAGGCCACAGGCCTTGTTCCAGACCATGGATTGAAGTCACATGATTTACACTGTTCTGGTCCTGTGGACTACAGGCTTCCTCGCTGTATGGCAAGCCAGCACCGCAGGGAAGGGAGCCGACACCAGTGGAGTCAGGAGCCCTGCTCCTGTCCCCTCCCCAGCCCTGGCCATGCACGAGCCTCTACCCACCCTGCAGTCCATCCTTCCATGCCTCCATCACCTGCCACCTCCCCTGCCATCCCCTGTCCATCCATCTTTCCAGTCACCCTCTACCCACCCCCGACTAAGACCTCACCATCCCTGTCCTCCTGCCTGTCCGCCCTCCCAGCCTTTCTTGTATGGCTTTTTCCTGCTGTCTAGTTAGCTTTAATTGTAGACTTGACACAACCAAGAGTCTCGCCTGGGGAGGGATCAGAGTGACCTGTGGGCCTGTCTGAGGGACCATCCTGATCACTAATTAATCCAGGAGGGCCCAGCCCACTGTGGGTGGTGCCTGTGGCCAGGCAGGTGGGTCTGTGTAGGAGTCTGTGTGTGAGCGAGCCAGGGAGCAGCATTCCTCTGCACTCTCTGCTTCAGGCTCCTGCCCTGACTTCCGTGGGTGATGACATGCGACCTACCAGGGTGAGCTGAATAAGTTGCTCTTGTGAGTTGCTTTTGGCCATGCCGACTCTCACGGTGACAGAGAGGGAGTTAGGACACGTGGCAGCCTGTCTACCCTCTCTGCCAGACATCCATCCGCCTACCTATTCAAATGCTGTATTTCTGCCCCCCCACCATTTTTTCCTTTCAACCTCCCTCTGCCCATCCTGCCATCCATCCACCCATCCACCTTCTGCTCATCTCTCTTCCCACCATCCACTCATTTCTCTAGCCATCCACCCACCCACCTATAAACGCACCCACCTGTCTCTCCCACCCCCTCCTCCCCCATCTACCCACTCACTGATCCACACATCCGTCAGACCATTGGCCCGTTGCTCCTTTCAGTCTTCCATCCATCCATGTTTCCTCCCCTCCCCTCATCCGCACACTCATCCCCCCCCCCCCATGCTTATTTAAGCTGCTGCGAACTTTTCCCTGGGTAGCGGGGGAGCCAGAAGAGTCGCACCTAATTAGGCCTCTATTTATTTGTTGTTCCAAGAAGGCTAATTGTGAGTTTTGTCAACAGTCCTTTGATGGTGGGGGAACTACTTCAGAGGACCGTTAACTAAACCTCCCCAGTGCGCATAGTCTGGCTGCTCAGTGGGGAGCTGGGGGTGGGGTGGGGCCTGAAGAGGGCAGTGGGGGGACGCAGTCAGGAGGGAAGGCAGCATAAAAGAGGGTGACAGGAACTGTGTACACACACATACACACACACACACATGCACACACACGCACACACACACACACACACACACACACACACACACACACTGCTCAGGCGCTCAGAGCCCTATGCCCAGGAAGTGGTTCAGGCACCACACCAGGCTAACCCTGCCGGGGTGGGTAGGGTGTGTGGACATGACAGAAATAATCACACACAGTGTGTCAGCTGCTGCCCCCAGAGCCGCTGTGCACAGTGGGGGTAGGCCCTGTCACTGTCCCTACTCCACAATCGAGGAAGCCCACAACAGAACCAATTGCCAAGACTCCAAAATTAAGTGTTTGGACACAAAGTCTTGCTCTCGGCAGGCTGCTCAGTTTCTGCGAAGTTAGCCTCCAAAGGTCACACGGTTGGCCCAGCATTTGGAAAAAGTACCCACCCCCACCCCGAATATTTAAGAAGTCCTTTGAAATTATAAGCTATTAGTTTTCTCCTGACTCGTCCAGAGGGTACAGAGCCCTCTCCCTGAGGAGAGGACTCTGCAGTGTCTCAGCCAACACCCACTGTTCCCAGACGAAGGGCTGCGCCAGGCCAGGAAGACTTCATGATAGGTGGCAGCTGCTGGGGCTCAGGGCTGGAGTCTGCTGACTCCAGCTGACTTGGGCAGCGCACACCAAGTGTGGCAGGAGAACTGGGCTTGGAGAGAGCATCACACTAAACGAAAACTTCAGCGGGTCCTGGGAGTCAGGCCTGCATCTGAAACACTATTTACTGAGCCATGTTCTCTGCCCCACTGCAAGATCACGAAACATTTTCTTTTTCTATTGTTACTTTATTTATTTATTTATTTATTTATTTATTTATTTATTTAATTGTTTGTTTGTTTGTTTATTGAGACAGGGCTTCTCTGTGTAGCCCTGGCTGTCCTGAAACTTGCTTTGTAGACCAGGCTGACCTCGAACTCAGAGATCCACCTGCCTCTGCCTCCTGAGTGCTGGGATCAAAGGCCTGGGCCACCATACCTGGCGACATTTTCTTTTATAGTTAACAAACACGTTTGCTTATTGATTTGTGTGCGCGCCTGGGTGCTGTGTACAGGAGGCTGCTCAGAGCACAATGTTCAGGAGTTGTTTCTCTCCTTCCAGTGGGTCCTGGGGATTGAGCTCAAGTCTTCAGGCTTGGCGGAAAGCCCTTTCACCTGTTGAACCGTGTCTCTGGCCCACCTGAAGCATTTTCAAAAAAGGTTTCGCTTGGGCCATTTGCGTTCGAGCTTTCCAGATGCCACACGCCATCTACTTCGTTGGCAGGTTCTGAAGGAATTTTCAGATTCCTCAAGCTAATGCTATGGTCAACCTTGATTGACACCTTGACTGAACGAAGAACAATCTAGGGCACTAGTGAGAGTGCACCTCTGGGAACGCCTGATGATGTCATTAGCTGAGGGGAAAGTCCCATCCATCCCAAGGGATGTGGGCTGCCTCCGTCTCTGCTCCTAGTGCCCTCGGCAAGCGGCTGTACCTGTCCCCACGGCCCCAGCACCGCTGTTCCACATGCTTCTCAGCCGTGATGGACAGTGTCCCTGAAAACTGTGAGCCAAATAAGCCCTTTTTCCATGAAGCTGTTTCTTTGGGGGAAGAGGGGAGGTTTGACTTGCTCAGATGACAAAAGTGACCTGAGGTAACCACTTCCTTCCTGTCATAGTGCAGAAGGGAGGGGGCTGGGAGGAGGAGGGAGGGGTGTCCTCAGTTTGCTTGGCCCCTACAGGACTGCTGACTATGATAAAACCTTGATCCTTTAAAATCTGTAAACTTTGGGCTTTAAAAAATGACTATAAACTGGGCATGTTGGTGCCGACCTTTAATGCCAGAGTTCAGGAGGCAGAGGCAATATGATCTCTGTGAGTTCAAGGCCAGCGTGGTCTACACAGTGAGCTCCGTGTGAGACAGAGTCAAGCGGTGTAATCCTGTGCCCACCCCTACCCCCAGTGGCTGTTGAGTGACTTCGAGGCCACATGTGGCTGGGGCTGCTCTGGAGACAAGAACAAGGAAATGGGAGGAGGCAGGGCAGGGTGTGGCTGTGTACTTGGGGCTGGTGGGAACAAAGCTGGGTAAGGTCAGGCAGATCTGCCTTCCTCCCCAGCCCTTCCCCTCAGGGGTCATTTCCCAGCCCAGAAGAGCTGTGGTCCTAGAGGAGTGGCAGGTGGCTTTTCTGAAGTTAAAAGATAAGTGAGGGGCTGGCAAGATGGGTCAGTGGGTAAAAGCGATTCCAGAAAGCCTGACAACCTGGGCTCAGTTCCTGGGACCCACATGGAGGAAAGAGAGAATCAACTTCACGTTGCCCTCTGACCTCCACATGTACGGTGGCATATACACACCAAATAAAACACATAAATAAAAGTAATCTAAAAAGGATGCATGAGGTCCTGGGAGAAGATATTAAAAATATAAATAGGGACAAAGGATTTGTTTCCATAATATGTAAAGAGTACCTGCAGAACAATGGGAAGCAAAGCACACCCACTGTAGAGTTAGGGATCGTGTGGGCAAATTCACGGGCAAAACGGCACAGAGGTAAAGGAGCTTGCAAGATGCCTGCCCTTGTGGATCAGGAGAACACAACCTCAGATAGCAATGAGCAAAGATTCCCCACTCCTCAGGTTCACTCCAGTAAAAGACAGGTAATGCAAAGCCAACTTTCCCAAAGATAGCATTACAGAAAACCCAAAACACATGTTTTCTGCAGCTTGGTGTATCTTCTGATTTCTCCCTTAAAGAGACATCCACACATAGACACAAGTGATGTGGCCAGTTGGTGCTCTGGGCTCCCCATCTTTTGAGGCTGCCCACCTTCATCACTGGCACTGAGCCTGCTGGAGTCTCATGCTTGCAAGCATCCCTTGCAGCTAGGTCTCCGGGAGCAGGCATGCCCACCCAGTGTCAGCAGCAGGGGTGGACCCAAGGTTACCAATCCAAGAGTGGGAGGAGACTTCCAACACTGAACTGACTGACTCTAGGCCTGGCCTTCCAGCCATCCCCTTCTCACGATGCCCTATCATTCTTCAGATTTGTCTTTGAACCTTAGCACATGTTCCAAAATGCCCAGGTCACAGGCAGTCGCTTGAGGAATCCTCACAAGCATTCCTGTGTGACCAGCATCATGCCAAGTGACACTCTCCAGGTCCCTAGAGTCTCCCTCATGCCCCTTCCAGTGATGACATCACAATTTCCATGGGGAGCCATGTCTACTTTTAGCACCGCCCTGGCGGACTGAGATGGTGGGTGAAGATAGGTCTGTGCCCCCATCTGTGCCTTCAGTTGTGTGTGTGTGGTCCATGCCTTCATCCTACAGATGCACCTAGTATGTTCTTGTATTGAAAGGGCTGCTGGGGGCGTCTGTGCCATGTCTCCCGTGGGCATCTGTTTGATCATCATTGAGGGCGGCTCACGAGAGGGTGCATTTCCCTTCACTAGACCTGACTGGAGCATCCAGAAGGCTTCTTGCATCGTTTCATACCCCTGCCCAGAAGGAGTGGCGGCTACCTGAGGTGACATCACGGCCCCAGCTTTGGCTGTGCTCTGTGTCTTCACTTTGGCCGTCCCTGGGGGTGTAAAGAGGGCCTCCAAACCTGTCCTAATTCATGTCACCCCGTCATCAAGGGCGTGAAGCACTTACACAGTGGCTTGTTCTTCCCATGCTCCCTGTTACAAAGCGCCCCGTTACAGGGCCTCTGCCTTTTGCGCTTATTGGATTTCCTGGCTTCGTCTTCTCCCCCGACTGTTTGCAATGATTCCGTTTTCCGTTTGGTTATCCCTGTCTGCCAGGGCTGTCCAGAGAAATGAAACCTACCAGGAGGTACATCAGTGGTTCTCTCTGTAGTTCTGCCTGGATGATGATGTTGCTGTGTTCAAGTGTGAGTGTGAGTATGTGTGCCTGTGTGTGTGTGTGTGTGTGTGTGTGTGTGTTTGTGTGCCTGTCTGTGTGTGTGTGTGTGTGTGTGTGTGTGTGTGTATGGGGTCGAATCCAGTTCAGAGTTACAAGTGGCATAAATAACCCAGGGTGTGGTGCCAGCCAGTTTCAGGTATCACGTTGGCTGAATGGTGGCGGCCAGTCCCTGGTGGTGAAGGACCTCTGTGTTTGTGGTGAGGGCCTACATAAATTGCCAGCTGGGGGGGGGGGGGCGCACACGTGTTGTCTATTTGTCTATGGCTCAGCAGTCAAGAGCTCACACTGCCTTCTCAGAAGACTCGAGTTCAGTTCCCAGCACTGACTGTAACTCCAGTTCCAGGGGACCCAGCATCTGGGAGGCTGAGGCAGGAGGATTGCAAATTCCGCTTTGAACCATGTAGTCCTGAAAACAAGAAAGAAAGACAGCCTCCGTAGAGCGGGCTGGCCTTTGTCACATCAGGCTTGAGTGCAAAGCTTCGGGTCCTGTGGAGGAGCCAGACTCAAGGCGGGAATGCAGAGAACTTCCAGCCTCTGCGACCGCTGGCTTACCCTGCAAACCGTGAAACTGTGAGAAACTGTGCGAGCCCCATCTGTCAGAGATGTGATCAAGACTCAAGGGGCTCCAGCGAGATGGCTCAGCAGGTGAAGACACTTCCCCTAAGGAGCCTGCTGATTGGTTTCCATCTCAGGGCTCCCATACAGGCTGACGCCGCCGAGAATGGGCTCCTCAAAGTTGCCCGGATTTAACCCACCCTGAGTAACGAGGGAGGGTCCCAGCCAATCAATCAGCTGAGGGTCGTCAGAGTGGAACTTCGGGTTCCCACAGAAGAATGTTTTCTATTTTTCTAGAAACCTTCCAAAGAGTGAAGCCAAGTCTAACTCTAACGAGAACTTTGACATTAAAAAGGATTTTTAAAAAAATATTTATTTTAGGCACACTCCTTTAATCTCAGCATTAGGGAGGCAGAAGCAAGGTATCTCTACAAGTCTGAAGTCAGGCTTGTGTTCATAGTGCGTTCTAGGCCAGTTCTGGGTTACACAGCATCCCCCTCCCAAACCACCCCCTGAAGATTCATTTTATTGTTAATTATGAGCATGTGTTTGTATGTGTGTCTGTGTGAGAGCGTATGCACACGAGTGTAGGTGTACTCGGAGGCTAGAGGAGGGTACTGTGTTCCCCCTGAACTAGAGTTACAGTCAGACCTGGGAACTGAACTCATCTTCTGAAAAGGCAGTATGAGTTCTTTACTGCTGAGTCATCCCTCTGGCCTCAGGGGGGAAAAAAGAAGTCTTAAAATATAAAAATGTGCTGTATAAATAAAATGAATTTTAGGTGGAAAATTGTTTAAACGAAAAACAAAGGAGTCACGAAGTCTCCATTATCCACCCAGTGAAAATCTGCTTCATGGCTGCCGTGCGCCTACACAGGATTGTGGGAGGGAGCAAGGAGTCAGGCTCCGGCCTCCTGGGACTGAGGTCATGGTGCAGGCAGGCAACAGAGACAGGCTGACCTTCACAGGAGAGGAATGTGTAGACGCAGGGCACGGACTGGGGCGCAGGTGCTGCTGCCCTGGGTGGCCGGGAAATCCTCTCTCAGGTGACATGTGGGCTGAGGCCCAAAGCAGAGGAGAGCTCCGGAAAGAACACCCTGGGCCCGTTCAGCAAGTGCAAAGGCCCTGAGGCCCCCAGGCCGCACACCAGCTGCTCCACTGGAGGACACAGGGCTGGGCTGAGTTCCCCTGGAATTCCAGTGACCCTGGGAGGCCCCCAGAACAGGGTGGGTCCGAAGGGAAGCCAAGCAAAAAGAGAACTCAGGATGGGTCAGCAATGGAGAGCTGATCCAGCGGTCTGGAACTTCAGGGGAAGTCAGTGGCTCCAGCTGGCTCAAGCCTAGATGCTCCCCATCTGTGAGGAACTGGGGAGCTGGGTGGGGTATCTGCCCACAAACTCCTATTCACTCCTCAGAACCCAGCACACACGTCACCCTCACAGCGACGCCTTCTACACAGTTCTACACAGTCAGCTCCTACCACCTGCTTCTCACAGGCGCTTCTAATGTTTGCTCCTGTCTCCACGGACAGCAGTTCTGTTTATGCCCCCGGAGTGGACACGTAAGCACAGGGCTGACATTCCAGGTCAAGAGCAGAAGGCATAAAGGTCTGTGCCGTGTCTAAGCTAATGCTTACAGAGTCTGTGTCTCCAGGGCCTGGCCTCCGGGACATGTCCAGGCAGGGGGATCAAGTGACATGTGTGCCCCCTGCCATCACACCTTTCCGCTGGGTTTCCCTGAGGGACACTTGGGCCCTGCCTGTCTTAAATAAACCTGGAGAGTGGTTAAAAGGTTCTGGGGCTCCAGTTAGGCTTTCCTGACATTGGGAAGTCAGGGGAAGTCAAGCCAGCCACAATGCATGCTGGGAAGACTTGGCCACTGTGTCCACTGAGGAGGAGGGACAGGAGCCCTGTAGTCTGTGGGATGGGAGGGCAGGAAGAATGGGAATGCACAGGTTAGGACAGAGCAAGGAAGGGGACATATGGGCTACCAGGGTTAAGAGCTTCAAACACAGGAGGGAGATGGAGACAGGTAAGTGAGGGTGTCTGTCAAAGTGTGGCCTAAGGATCTCACATCCACGTGAGGTCTCACACTCACTCACTGACCATTTATAGGCACCTGGAACCTGTCAGAAGCCAAGGCCCAGCTCGTCCCAAGGCCACGGCAGAGCCTGTCTGGTGCCCAGGCTGGGTGCCCCTGTTCCCATACACCTACTCTGCAACCATGTTACCAGATTAAACTTGAGTGAGGACATGGGGAAACCGAGGTACTATGGCGAAGCCCATGCCTGAAGTTTCCCAGCGCTACTGGGGGGTAGAGCAGGCTTATACCTGGATGCATGTGACTGGCCAAGGAGCCCTTGGCTGCCTTCCCACCCCTCCCCGGTGGCTCCCTCTGCCGCCCTTTGACCCACTCAGCCTGACACCCTGAGCTGTTGTTTCCCATAAATCCTTCCTGGTTTTTCTCTCTCTCTCTCTTTTTCAAAACCTCAGCTCCCAAACAGATTCCACATCAGAAGACAGAGTGGCTTTTGGAGGCCAAGGAGTGCTTTGTAGCAAAGGTCACGGCTGTCCCAAGTGCATTTTTATTGGCACTTAGTTTAAATTGCCCCTCACGTCCCATGAAGGTGGAAGTCTTAAAATTACTTCTCCCTGAATCTGGCACCGCCCAGGCCCGGAAGCTCTGAGTCGCCCTCACACTGAATTAATAATTATGATTTCTTCTGTAATTGTCCGGGCCAGCAGGCTCTGACTTGCCTGACCTTAAAGAAGAGAACTCAAAGGCTCCTGAAAATCAGTTGCCTTAGCCAGTGGGACTTCTGTGTGACCTTGGGAACACACATTTCCTCTCCGGGCTTCTTTTCCTGGTTGCAGAAAGATATATGGGTCTCCAAACCCCCAGATCCTGGACCATGTGTGTTTTGTGGAAGTGAAAGGGTTTGAGTTTTCTGGAAGGGATCTTCTTTCCTTCTTTCCTTCCTTCCTTCTTTCCTTCCTTCCTTCCTTCCTTCCTTCCTTCCTTCCTTCCTTCCTTCCCTTCCTTCCTTCCTTCCTTCCTTCCTTCCTTCCTTCCTTCCTTCCTTCCTTCCTTCCTTCCTTTCTTTCTTTCTTTCTTTCTTTCTTTCTTTCTTTCTTTCTTTCTT
>NW_026596234.1:10280066-10297115 GCF_907164565.1 Psammomys obesus | reverse complement strand
CTTTCTTTCTTTCTTTCTTTCTTTCTTTCTTTCTTTCTTTCTTTCTTTCTTTCTTTCTTTCTGTCTCTCTCTTTCTCTGTCTTTGTTTGCTTCGGGACAGGGTTCCACTATGTAGCTCTGGCTGTCCTAGAACTCACCCTGTAAAACAGGCTGGCCTCGGCCTCCTGAATCCTGGGATTAAAGGCCTGTAACACCCCTACCCAGCTAGAAGGGACATTTTCTAAATTGTATTTTTAATTTCAAGCTTGAAAGTGGGACTCTGTGGTAGCATTGCAATTTTAGATTTAAATAGTATTGGGGAGAAAGAGAGATGGACACTCAGCCATCTTCTGCAGGTCATCTCAAGGTCACCTGCAGTCTACTTCCATTCTATAGCCAACAGGAGAGCAATGAAGGAGTGGGGTTCCAGGGAAGGCCAGGTTGAGAGCTAAGAGCCATTTCTCTTAAAGTCCATTGGCCAGAGGTGGTCACATGGGTCACAGGTACAAAGGCACTTGGGAAATGTAGTCCTTGACTGGGCAGGTGCTTATCTATAGCAACCTCTGTCCTCTGCTTGGTATTCTCTTTGTGTGTGTGTGTCTCTCTCTGTCTCTTTCTCTGTCTCTGTCTCTGTCTCTGTCTCTGTCTCTTTCCTTTCTCCCCTCCCCCATCTCACCTCTGAGAAGGAGTTTCTTCATGTAGCCCTGGCTGGCCTGGAACTCACAAAGATCTGCCTGATGTTCACTCTTTTTCTTTAGTTGCACTCTTATTTGTGTGTGTGTGTAATAGAGGGGTGCATGAAGGGAGGGAAAAGGAGGTTCCTTACAAGCTCGTGAGTAGGAGTCAAAAGACAAATTTCCGGAGTCAGTTCTCCCTTGTATCACATGGGTCACCTGGCTAGGTGGCGAGTGCCTTTACCTGCTGAGCCATCTTGCCAGCCTCAGTGTTCTCTTTTTAAATGAATTATGGGGAGGAAAGGAACGTCTGTCTCCTTGTTTACCAATGAAATAACACAGCATGTGACTTCCTACTGGGGAGAAGGCTCACATGCGGTCTGCCATATGCCTGTGAGGGGGCCTCAGGTGGACAGAGGATGGACAGACAGAGAAGAGGACAGACACATGGATGAGCAGAGTGAGAGCCTGGAGCAGGCCTGTGCAGATGAGTCCCCCGACAAGAAAGCCTGTCAGTGGAAGAAGGGAGACTTTCTAAAAACAGTGTCGGCCATCAGACAGCCCCTCGCACAAAGAAGAGTGTATGGGCCCAAGCCTCACTCCAAATGAAGCATCCAGGGGCTGGGAAGTTGGCCCAGTGGGTAGAGTGTTCGCTGTGTTAGTGCAAGTATCCAAACTCGGACCCACAATACCCATATAAATAGCCAGGTATGATGGGGTTCATCAGGAGCCCCAGTGCCTGTGGGGAGAAGAGAGACGGGAGAATCCCAAGGACTCCCAGGCCAGAGAATCTTACCGAATTAGATCACTTCAGGCCACTGAAAGACCCTGACTTAAAAGATAAGGTGGAGAGTGACTGAGGAAGACAGGTGAGTTTGGCTCTCAAACACATACATGACACACACACACACACACACACACACACACACAGAAGAGAAAGAACCAAGAAACTGCTACAAACAACACACACACATATATCACACACACCACATACACACACGCACACACAAATATGCACACACTACACACACATACCAGATCACACCACACACATCACACCACACACACACCACACCTGCCCCCCGCTACACACACACACACACACACACACACACATCACACACATAAACCCAAAACTGGTAAATGGTCTCATCAAGATTCAAAGATTATGTTCTTTTTAAATAATTGTTATCTTTATTTTATGTGCGTTGGTGTTTTGCCTTCATGTGTCAGTGTGAAGGTGTCAGATTCCCTGGAGCTGGAGTCACAGACAGTTCTGAACTGCCATGTGGGTGCTGGGAATTGAACCGGGTCCCCTGGAAGAGCTGCCAGTGCTCTCAACCCCGAGCCATCTCTCCAGCCCAAGATTCTGTTCTTTAAAGGTCCCATTACAAAGATGAGAAGGCAGGGGTGAGGGTGTTGGCTCTGCGGTAGAGTGCTAAAAGCCAGCTGGGTGTGGTGGCGCATACCTGTGAGATCTCAACACTCGGACATGAAGGCAGAAGGCAGAGATCAGTGAGTTTGAGGCCAGCCTGGTCTACATGAGACCAAAGAAACAGAAAGCTAGACATGGTGGCACAGGCCTATAATCTTAGCTCTCGGGAGACTGAGGCAGGAAGAGCGTGAGTTCAAAGGTAGCCTGGGCTTTGTTGAAAGTTCTAAGCCAACTTGGATATCCACTGAGACCCTGTTGCCAACAAACAACCAATCCAAGTGGGCAAGAGGCAGAGCAGAGGGGAGGGAGTGGGGAAATGGTCCACCATCCTTGGTGTCCGAGATTCTGTGAAATTAGTCAGATATCACCAGCCACATTCATATTCAACAGAGTTACAAAAAAGGATGAGAATCTCAAACTCCGGAAAGGACAGGAGACTCTCGGTCACTCATGTGTTCCCGAAGTGACAGGAACATGGTTAGGTGTTCTAGAACGTAATGATGGCTTGAGAGTGGCCTCGAGGCACAGCAGGGGCACCCTGGACACAGAGATGGAGTTTGTGTTCACCCAAATCTGCAACACAGTGATCAGATCCCTGCTTCGAGATCAGCAGACAGCTCCGTGTCCTGTGGCCACGGGTGACATAAGTGTGGGCACGCTGACAAGGCACTGCTGAGTGTTTGAGGAAAGCGGCCTCGAAGCTCACAGCAAACACCAGCCCTCAGGATTATGCTGAGCCAAACAAGCCAAAACCAGAGGTTATACACTGTGCGATGCCATTTATAGAACATTCTAGAAACCACACAATTATAGAAATGGAGAACAGATTAGTGGTTGCCAGGGTCAGGGTCAGGGTTGGGGTGGGAAGTGGGTTTGGTTAGGGCAGAGCAGTGTGGGGGCTCTCTGTGGTCTTTGGGTCTCTATGCTGTTACCGGAGGGGTTCTGGTAGCGATACCGTGCTATGGACTTGTTGAATGTCTGGTCGGCTGAGGCCAGGGCAAGGGCTCTGGAGGCTGCAATAATCTTGGAGGTGGGTATTTCATAAAGCATGGCGCTCTCTGCCTTGGGATGAAGTGGCATCTCAGAGACCCGAGGGGTGCAGTGCTGGGGGGTGATGGGGTCACGTCGTATCCTGCCTTTCTTCTCCCTAGGCCTCAGTTTCCCTGTTCGTGACAGGGTTGCTATTGAAATGGACAGAGAAAGCACTTGCCTCTCCCTGCTGCTCAGGGAATGGGGCTGAAGATCAGCCGGGGATTAGGGGGCTCCCCGGAATCTTCCTCCAGGGCGAGCGGAGCAAGAGATCCACTTCCCAACCTTTGCCTCCGCTCTGGATTCTGCACATCTGCAGGGGACTTCTCAGGGACCTGGGCCCTCAGGAAGCCTCACCCATGGTCTGCCACCTCTGGGGCCTTTGAGCCAACGGAGAGGATGACTCCTTGAGGTCCTTGTTCCCACAGCTGTCTTGAACAATGGGCCCACTGTCCCTGCTTGAGACAGGGGAAACAGAGGCTTTGAGAGGTGAGTGCCCTTGTCTTAGTGCCAGCCTGCTGCTTGGAGCCATGCCCGGGCCCTTTGATTAAAGCTAGCCTCACAGGGTTGAGGAGACAGTCCAGTGGATAAAGGACTGGACTTCACATCCCCGGAACCCACGCTGAGCGAGCATGGTGGCCGCCTTTAATCCGAGCACTCGGGAGGTGGGGACAAAGCACCCCCAACCCCTTCCACCCTAACCCCAGGCAGGCTGGCCAGCAGGACTAGCTGAACCTGTGACCTCTGGGTTCAGTGAGAGACCTTCATTCAATAAACAAAGTAGAGGGAGAACCCTGACAGCAACTCTGGACCTCTCCATGCGCGCACACACAGACACACACATGCACGCACACTCCCCCCACCTTGTGAACTTGAAAACACACACTGACAGACATGTATATGACCCATACATGTAGCCTGGCAGGGGTGGTGCACACCTTTAATCCCAGCACTCGGGAGGCAGGGGCAGGTGGATCTCTGAGGCTGAGGCCAGCCTGGTCTACAGAGTGAGTTTCAAGACAGCCAGGGCTACACAGAGAAACCCAGTCATCAATCAATCCATCAATCAAATAAACACAACTTCCCCCTCACTGTGAATGACAACCATGACAGCCATCCCTCCTCTGTCCTCCAAGTGCCCCTGGAGATGTCGCCCCGTTCCCCATTATGGAGATGATGAAACAGAGTGACCAAGAGGAGCTGGTGGGGAGTGCCTCCCTCCCCAGATCTTCATGAAGCTGTTGGGGGATAGCTGTTTCCTCTCTAGTTGTGGCTCCACCCACCAAGACAGGAATATCTCAGGGCTGCAGGGAAGGAGGTGGGAGAGAGAGAGAGAGAGAAAGAGAGAGAGAGAGTAACCACTGACTCTCCAGGTTCATAGCCCAGGTAGGTCAGGGGTCTGAGCCTCTCAGTGTACCATGTCCGAATCTACTAGCCAGCCAGAGCAGCCCCAGGTGGCCAGGGGCAGGGGTATAGGGAGGCACCACCAGGAGAGATGGGGCTGGGGTCACTCCCTGGTCTGAGGCAGCAGTTGGGGAGGTGACAGTGGCAGCGGCTTCCCTTTCCGGTGATGGTATTTACTGAAAAGCAGCTCTCCTTTTAGCGGCAGAAGTTCATGGCCCCAGCCAGGCGCCTAAACCAGCTTCTTCCCCAACCGCAGCGAGGACAGCCTCACGGGTGGTTTCTATTTGGTGATGAAGGAAAACCAAATATACCACAGCCCCTGCAGAGGACAGAGGAGAAGTTGAGTCCCAGGTGTGGCCAACCACAGTCCCAGGCTGGGTGGAGGAGGGGTCCTCGCTCCCAGTTACTGGAAAGACAGTGGCTGCCTCAGAGTGAAACCTCCCTGACTGATTCCTCTTTCTTTTACAAGAAATAGAAAGCGATGGCCTTGGGAACTAGGGGGCTGGAGCCTGGGGCCCAGGGCCTCCTGTTCCTGCCTGCCTCCCCACCATCAGCCCCGGGGACCCCTAAGCGGCTATTTCTATTCCACTGATGAAAATCCACAGTGCACAGAAGAGAAGGTGACAGGCACCCATGGGAGGGGTCTGGGAAGACTGGGCAGGGTTGTGGGGGGAGGGTCTCCCACTTCAAGTGCCAGTGACTTGGCTGGCGTGCAGCAAATGATCTAGAGGAGGTGGGGGTGGGCAGGGGGCGGGCAAGGGGCGGGCAAGGGGCGGGCAGGGCCAGGAGACTTCCCCCTGCCCAGCCTGGCCTCCTGATTTATCCGTGCCCCATGGGCACTTGCTGAATTTGGCTCTGGGGAATCTCAGAGTCCACACCTCACCTCAGGTGTGTGTGGCTTCACCTCCCTAGGTCTCTCACTTCTGACCTTCTCTGGAAGGTCACAGCCTTCCTCTCCTCAAGATACTTCCATGGCTCCCACCTTCCTGGCTGAAAAGCCAGCGATCTCCCTGCCTGCCAGGCCCTCCCTCAGGCTGCCCTGGTTCCCTCCCTCCCCTTTCAGTTCTATCTGTGTCTTGGGGTCTCAGTTCCTCTCCTCAGACCCAGGCTGACTCAGCTTTGTTTCTCCTGCAGGTTAAGGTCATCCCTGCCTCAGGGCTTTTGCAGCAGCAGCTCTCCTGGTTGCTCTCCTTCCTCAAGGTACCTACTGGGTGTGCGTCGCCATGGTCTGTCCTAACGTGCTCCCTGCAGCCTTGATCTCTTTGCCCCAGTCTGTGTTTGCCACAACTGTTGCCCCCACTTGGCACCACTGTTTGAGGGAGACCCTTTCACCCCATCCACTGGGGACTCCGAAGGGCAGAGTTCAGAGCTGTGCTCAATGCAGGCTTGCCAGGGTTTGTTGAGTGAATAAACATGGGTTGTATAAGGAAGGAGAGAGAGGGATGTTACTCAGCACAGGCCGGGGGCACCGAGGCAGTCCCCTGCCTCCTCGTCTTCCCTAAGATGCTGCCTGGTACTTTAAGTAGTCACTTGATAGATGAAGCAGGCAAGGAGCCAAGGCTGCCAGCTCATGGTGGCTGAGGCTCTAGTGTGCACACATGGGTGCCATGGTCTCCAAAATGAAGGCGGTGGCGTGCCCGGGACCTGGGGCAGAGTGCTCTGGGATCTGGCTGAGAGACATGGCCAAGGGGCCTTCAGACCCTTGAGGGACCCAGCGTCCTGCCCCGTACCCACCCCTGTTCCCCTGCCCTCGGCCCTGCTGTCACCATCTAGCAGAAAATGAGGATGATTTTAAAGAGACACGTGTCCTTGGGTGATCAGACTATTGATATAATGAACCCCAAGAAATGCCCCCCCCCCAATCTTCTGCTGAGAGAGGAAGAAAGGCTTGTTTCAGACCGCTTTCTGGGAGAGGCTGGGGCCAGACAGTGACAGGTCAGTGAGAAACAGGGCCACGCCATGGCCAGGACGGCTTAGCTGTGCCATCTCGGCCTTCTTTGCTTAAACCTGACGTGTGGCAAGACCCTGAAAATGGATGTGGGGGCTGGGAGATCGCTGCATCTCCCCATCACTCTTTCTCTTTCTCATGCGGCCACGTCAAATAAGTCTCCCCTCTCTGCCTTTTGCTATGACTGCGTCTTTAACTGGCGTGTGCGGACAGGCAGCTGAGCCCAGCTGTGCAGGGCTGGCAGGGTCCAGACTCTGAGCCTAACACCTTCGCAAGAAGAAGGCCAAGCCCCAGCCCCCAGCACGGAGGCCCCAGCTCCCGGAGAGGGGCTTTCTCCACGTTGCCTCTGGAAAGTTCTCTGTCAGGAAGTGTGGGAGCTGACGAAGCCTGGGAGACCAGGAGCCCTTCTGCCCTCAAACCGCGGCACCCAGCCAGGTCCTGAAGAAGAGGGACTTTCCAGCGGGGGCCTCTTGGCCCCAGCAGGCCTGGCCTTGCCTCAGTTTCCTTGTGTGTTCTTAGAGAAGCCAAGGCATCAGGCTGCACAGTGCCGTGGTTAGCCTGGCTCCGCCCTGGGGCCTCCGCAGGCCCTGGCTGAGGTTCAGGCTCTGGGCAGAGCAGTCTGGGGTGGGCTGGCAGGCTTGGGCAACACCTCTGCCCGTTGTCCCCTGGCAAAGCTACCACCAGGCTGCTCCCAAGGCTGCTGCATGCAACAAGACCAATGCAAGGGAGATGCCAGAAGAAACTGCTTCTCCTCACGGCCTCATGCCAGTTTGATAATGAGGCCTCCGAGAGCAGACTCGCTGAGCAGACGCTTCAGTGTGGGCCCTGAAACAGCCTTAAAAATGTGAGTGAAGTTGGACATGGTGGCATGCGCCTTCAACCCCAGCACTCCAGAGGCAGAGGCAGGCTAATCTCTGTGAGTTCCAGGACAGCCAGGGCTACACTGTGAAACCCTGTCTTAGAAAAGTGGGGTGTTGGGGTGGAGATCAGGGAGCCAGCAGCATTTGAAATACCACGTTAAATGCCCACAGGTGAGTCACGATAGGGTCATGAGGTGGAGGGTGTCACAGTGTCCTTGCAGGACAATTTCCACATTTCTAGCTGCTCATTTCTCACTTAAACTCCCTGACAGGGTCTTAAAGTTTGAATAGGAGTTTGGTAAGCACAGATGTGTATAAGGGAGATCCCAGAAACGGGAAATGGGATGCATTGGTGAGATTCATCTGTTTAAAAGGTAACGAGCCGTGCGTTGCTGTTTACTGCATGCACTGGGGGAGCTAAAGGCCATTGCTCCGGCCAGGGGTTCTCAGGAGGGCACATAGGACACCTGGCTGTGTGTGACTGTGAGCCTGAGGGATAAGGGTGCTAGTGGTGTCTGGCAGGGCACTGAATGCCCCCCTAAGGGTTGGTAAGGGCCTGTGCCCAGGTAGATGCTATCAGGGCTGGCTAAGAAGGGTATGGAAAAGCCAGGCCTCCAAGAGTTTCTGATTGAAGAACTTGGTATGAGGATGGCTCTGGGACCAGCTGCCTAGGGAGGGGCCATTTGAGGGTGCTCACACAATGGACCCCTCTGTTTGCTCCAATCCTGTGTCATGCTCAGAATCACAGATATCCTGTTTACACTCCGGAGTCCTGGTAGGATGTGACAGTCCCCAAGGGGCTAGCCCTGGCCCCTGGCCACTCTGAGCTGGTATCCCTGGGTTGCAGAGGTAGTTTCTGAGTTGCCACCTGCCATTCGGTCAACATCTTACCAGCAGGCAACTGTGGCATCGCCAGATAGAGCAGCTTAGAGTGTGCTGCTTGGCACCCGCTGTGTGGCACACAGTAGGCAGTCAGGCGCCCACTGTGTGGCACACAGTAGTCTTCAAAGGAACAAAAACAACCAGGGAAGCCTTTGTGCTTCAAAATCATGGCTGTGGTCAGTGTGGATTGAGTGGCTGCTGTCCTCCAGAACTCAAGCGTGTGACCACCTCTGAAAATGACTACCACTTCCAAGGCCAATAGCCAGGAAGCTGAGCTGGGGTGGAGGCCCAGCCTCCCAGAGCCTGATTGCACCCAACACCTCTGCACTTCCTATGCTCTGACTGTCCTGTGAGCTAGCTGCCAGATCAGAGTGGGGCAGCAGCTAGCCTAAGGTCACCTAGCATGGGCTTGAACATAGCTTGTGTACCTTTAAGCCCAAAGCCTGCCTTCTTATCAGCTCCACAGACCCTTGAAGAGGGTCAGCGAGTGGGGAGGGGGTGGCCAGCACAGAGGAGTACAGGATGAGGCAGGGCACTATGAAAGAGGAGCACCCTGGGCAGGCAGGAGGTGCCGCCAACTTCCACCTTCGCTTGGGGCCAAGCTGCCTGTGAGGAGCTGCCCTCCCGCCCTCGCTAGGCTGACAATGGCTCCTGTGTACACCTTGGTGTGAGAGAGGCGTTGTCCTTTGGGAGGCCTGGCTGTGGTGGCCCGTGTCCCAAGTTGCTTGGCAAGGAGGGGTTCCGGTGCCGGAGGGCTGTGTGTGTGTGTGTGCGGGTCTGGCCTGTGGCTCCTGTGTGTCTGTCTCAGTGTGCCCACGCAGGTCTTGAACACCTGCGGAAGGTGTGTCTCAGCAGGCCCGTGGCTCGGGCCTCTTTTGTGTCTGGCATGTGTGTCTGGCTGGCTGCACGTGCGACTCGGTGTTTTGGTTGTGTGGGGGTCTGTCATGTGCTCGCCTGCCTGCCTCTGCCTGTGGAGCACCTCAGAGACCAAGCACTGTGCAGAGGGAAGACGTGGGGGCCACCCGTAGGCCGCAGTGAGGTGCAGCTGCGCGAGGCTGGCTCAGTGACGTGTGACAGTGCCTTATGGCTTCCAGCTGTGGGTCAGAGAGATGGGGGCGAAGCTTCTTACCGATCAAGCCGTCCACAACAAGCCAGGGCACCCTGCTGTCACGTGACCAAACTCATCCGTTCACCCCACATAAGGAACCCAAGACAGAGCAAAGAACAGATTCCACCAAAGTCCACCTTCCTGAACCAAGGAGCTTTATTGGGGTCACTTTGAGGAGCAGAATTGACTCATCCATGACCACATCACCAGAGCCCACCCTAGAATGAAGGACAGCTCACAAAGCTGGGAACCTGGAGCACAGGCACAGCCTGCAGGCAGCTCAACAGGTTGGAGAGTGTCCTTTCCAGGTGCCTCAGTTGCTCTGGCAGCTGGGCTATTCTGTGTTTTCTTTGCGGCTCAGCTTCCTTCTGAGGGGGACTCCCTCCTTTTATTGCTTTCTCTAGCAGGGTGGGGCCTAGCGGATCTCCTCCATTTCAGGGACTTCCTGCAACTGTCTTGAGTTACTTATTTTCCTGCTTACGGATGCTTCCATCTCAGAGCAAACTGCTACACAACGCCTGTGCCGGAGACAGGAGTCACAGTGCCCATTTTGCAGAGGCTGCAACTGAGGCCAGGGAGGGGTCCTACCCCCTTGTTTGAAGCTGGAGGAGGAGCTGACCTAACATTTCCACCTCGGCTGCCTGCCCCTCTTCAAGTCCCTTCTTGTCCCAAAGTCCCTGTGAGGCCTGGCAGGACTGGGCCCTTTGGAGTCATGGGACCTGGTTTAACTTCTGTCTCTGCTGTTGAAATGGCTGTGCAATCTGGAGCAAGCCGCTTAGCCTCTCTGAGCTGTTTTCCATTCACCAAATCAGAACGATTTTCGATCTTGACCAAATGCCTGGTCACTGCTGACCCTCCCAACAGCCCTGGTGTTCGCCAAACCATCCTGGCCTTGACTTTGGCATGGCTCCATTCCTCACTGGCCCTGTAGTTGGTTGAGAGAAAGCTGGCTGTGAACTGAGTCCGTGACCAACACGGTGCGCAGCGGCCTACATGTCTGGGTATGCCAGGCCAGGGCTGCTGCAGGTGAGCGTCAGCCAGGTGACACAGTGGGCGGGACCAGGAGTGTGGCTGTCTCTCTGGTTGAGGAACCGGTGAGTCTGATGACAGACGAGTTCTGGCTCCCCTCCTCTCTCCTGAATCTGTTTGAGCTTCCTGGGCCAAGAATTTGGCTCAAGCAGATGATCTGGGTTCCCTGTGAGGGATCCGTGACTCAGTTTACCCATCTGTCCATGCTGACCAGAGGCTTCTACTGTCTCTGCTCTAGGGACCTGGGCCCAACTGCCTATAGCAGTGGACAGATCCCCATGGGTGGGAACATACACCTTCAGAAGTCAAAACTAAAACCCCTCAGTGGCCTCCCAGTGCCACTGTGTGCCTCTGCCTTCTTGCCCCTGTTTTGGGGTTTCTTCCTCACCTGGTATCCCTGTTTCCAGAGCACCCACTTGGCCAAGCCCAAGTCCCCTTGCCTCCTTTCTTTCTGCCTTGTAACTCTTCCAGACTGCCACATACCTGGGTGCTGTGAGAGGCTCAGGGGAGGTGACAGGGGCTGGTGAGGGGATCAGATTCAGCTCTTGATGCTGCACAGAGCTAGTTCAGCACACCTGTGGGGACCTCAGCAGGTCCGGGGGCAGCTCGGGCCTTTGTTCTTTGTGGCCAGCTAGTAACAGAAGACCTCTGATGGCATCACTCAGCCTGATCTGTGGATGGCGTGGAGTTCATGGTGAGGAGAGAGCAGTCAGGCTAGGAGGTCGGGATCATGAGCTCCAGGATCAAGGACTCGGATCATTGTAGACATGCCTCAGCAAGCCTAAGCGCAGGAATGCCTCATGAGGGACTAGCCTTTCAGCTTGGGTATAAGGGATGGGCCCTCCTTGTGCCCTGGGGTTGCCTGGGAGAGGGATGTGGTGGGAACTGAGGGGTGATGGGAGCCAGGAAGGTGGGAAGAGAGAGGTTCAGGTGTGCTTGACACGCCAGTTCACAGGCTTCCCTGGTAGGACTGGGATGAGACTGTGAGGAGGCCAACTCAGGACAGGTAGTGGGACTTCAGGATGTAGGGACACAGCAGACATTAGGGTACTTGTTATCTTTAGCT
This sequence comes from Psammomys obesus, assembly GCF_907164565.1. NCBI lineage: Eukaryota > Metazoa > Chordata > Mammalia > Rodentia > Muridae > Psammomys > Psammomys obesus. The sequence continues at coordinate 10,285,701 of NW_026596234.1, read as the reverse complement.
CTGATGCTTGGCTTTGATGTTGGAAGCAAGAAGAGAATGAGAGCTTCCACCTGCTACCTACCATAGCCTCAGCCTGAGTTCTGACAGCTAATCCCTGCTCCAGGACATTCCATAGCCATCCAGTGTCCTCCGATCTCATCCAAGGTCCCCCCCCCCCGCCCATCCCTGTGATGGCCTTTCCTTTCCCCTAGCTTATCAGTGAGCTCCATTCTAGATATCACTTCTGTTGCCCTTTAAAACAATGGTGGCTCCCTACTTCCACCCAATTAGGGGTGAATGCCTTAGGGGCCAGGTGGCCACCTGAGAGCCGCCTCACCTGCCCTCCCTGACCTTGGCCACATGTGCCCAGCCAAGAGGGTAGTCCTTATTTCCAGAAACACCCTCTGAACTTCAGCCAGCAGGGACATTAAGGCCCCAGCCCCCTGTCTCCCGTTCGGCTTGATTACTCTCTCAGACACTTTGAGCCACACTTATTTATAACTTCCCCTCCTCCAATGGTCACACTGGGCCCGGACAGTGTCTTGGCTGGAGGCAGCACTGATTCCTGTTCCCTGAAGTACCACCTCCCCCCTCAGCACACTTCTGAACCTTGTGAGTGAGGGGACTCAAAACAGAGTCCGTCGTGGCTGGTACAGAGCTGAGAGCAAGGTCCAGTTTTATAGCCTCTGGAAAGAAGACAGGGGGCTGCCCTGAGGCCGTGACAGTGCTCATACCAGGGTAGCGGCTGTGCCACTGGGGTAGACAGGTGCCCAAGATCACCACCCACGCAGAAGAGCCAGCCCAGCCCCAAAGTGCCATCAGAAGTTCCTGGATCCAGCTGTACCTGAAGCAGTCTAACTCTGAACACCTCAGAAACAAACCAGTACATTTTCTCTCTCACTCTCTCTTTTCTTTTTCTTTATTTTTATTTTTTATTTTTTGTATAAGGGCCCAGGTGTGTTTGTGTGTGGGAACACATATGTTCAGTTAGGCATGTATGTGTGTTCAGGCCAGAGGTCAATATCAGGTGTCTCCCTCAGTTGTCTTCCACCTTAGTTTTTGAGACAAGGTCTCTCTCTGAGCCCGGAGCTCTGTGCTGTGACCAGCCTGGTTGGCCTGCAAGCCCCTGGGACTCCCTCTGTTTCTATCTCCCCAATGCTGGGATTGTAAGCATGAGTCACCATGCCCGGCTTTCCTGCGTAGCTCCTGAAACTTGAGCTCAGATCCTCAGACTTGCAGCTCCGCCTCTGGAACTGTCTTCCGGCCCCTCAATTCCCCTCTTTAAAACTCACCCTGGGTTGAGTTTCTAGTACGTGTAGTTTCCAGAATTCTGACGGCCACAGGATTGACACAGCATTTACTACCTTCCTGCCCACCCTGCCTCTGCCTCTTGAGGCGTTCGTCTGTGGGCAGTAAGAATTGCCCCCTCCTCCAGGAACAGGACTGAGAGAGAGAAGATGGATTCTCCACACCTGGGCCTGACCCTGCTGCTCAGCGAGGCCCAGCTCCCAGCAGTCGGCTCTGCCGATCTGGGCAGGATAAGGAAAAGGGACCTTCTCCCCTGCACGCTGGGGACACTGAGGCGGGAGGCCTCCTGCCACAGCACACCTGGGGATTTCTCAGCCTCTGCATCTGGATAGCTGGAGCTCACATTCCTGGCCCTCTGCCAGATGGGCTCTTCAGTCCCCCTGGCCTCTCCCTCCAGATGTGAGTGGCACCCTGAACTGAATAGCCTTGAGTGTCTCCATATGCCCCAAGGCAGAGGCGGCCCTGCTTGTGAGCCCTGGCAGAGACCTCCCGTGTGTTCAGTGGACATCCACACTGATAACTGGACACGATACTGAGGAACATTCAGGAACTTGGTGTCTCTAGGAGAGCAGGCTCACTTGTGTAGAGTGAAAGGGAGCCACTGTAGGAACACAGGGTGAAGGGTGGGAGGGCAACCCTTCAGAGAGAGAGAAGGGAGAGGAGCAGATGGGAAACCTAGTCAAGCCTGGTGATGCTTGACTGCGAAGTTTGGCGCAGCCGCAGCCATTCTGAGTCAATGAGGAGAGCTAGTTGAAGGACAGAGCCAAATCCTGAGCCCTATGTCCTTCTGATTATCTAAGCTTATGATTTCAGCAGTCCCTACTTCCCTGTAGCAATCAAGTACCTTGTCTATGAGATGGGGTGTTTCTTAACTTCTAAAGCCCCTTTGGGTGGGACATCTGTCCTACACTTGAGAGCACCAAAGCTCTGCGTATAATATATTGCCTCCAAATCACCCTTGACCTCACAACTGATTTCCCATGGAGGCAAAGGGATGCACAGTCCCTCCCAGGCTGGGTACCACAGTCTTCACATGGCCCCAGACACACCTTGAGGCTGGGGATGTGAGGTTCGGCTCTCCCTAGCAGTTCACCTGCCAGCTTCTCCGAGTTCAGGCTGCTGTTCTGGGCCTCAGTTTCCCCATTGTTGTGAGAAAGCAATGGGCCTGGTTCGGAGCTCCTCCTGCTCAGCCAGCATGAGCCACAGCTGCTGTTGCTTGCTACAGCTGAGGAAAGTGCTGCCGAAAGGCCCTGTGTGGGTCACGTGGGGCAGAGACCAGAGAATCAAGGAGCGAGATCAGCTGGAAATGAAGACGATAAAGATGCCACCAAGAGCATGCCCAAGAGGCTCTGGGTGTGGGCAGCTAAGCCAGGCCCAGCCAAACAATCCTGCCCCCTTCCCTAGGCTCTGCAGTGTCTCGAGGCCATGGGGACATTCAGCCCCTGGAAAGTAGCTGGTACCTGCATCCGGGCCTGGGCTACCTGGCCCTCAGGGGACTGAAGACTGAGCCACACTGTATGTGTGTTTCCAGCTTTCAGTAACCGCTGAGTTTCACAGCCACTCAACTTTCTCTGCTTCTCTGCTCCTTGTCACTCCTTGGGAGACCCTTCTCGTTCTGTGATTCACGCTTGTCCCCAAGCCTCTGCCCCGGTCCTTAGGAAAAAAATGAAAGAATAGTCATTGTCCTTTCAAGGCCTGAGCTGGGCTTTGTCTCCTGTTTGGGGTGGGGGCTGTGGTGATCTAGTCATGTCCAGTGTGAGCCTTTGAAGGAAAAGGCTGAAGAAATAAACCGGAAGTTCTTTTGGTGAACCAGGGTTTTTCTATACTATTGAGGCTGGCCTTGACCTCTCAATCCTTAGCAGCATGCACTGCCATGCCTGTTTAAATGGTGTTGGGGATGGAGCCCAGGGCCTCACGCATGCTAGGCCAGTGTGTACATCCCCAGACTGGAATTCTGTGTTTTTGTTTTGTTTTGTTTTGTTTTGTTTTGCTATGAGACAGGGTCTCACTGTGTAGCCTGGAGCTTGCTATGTACACCAGGCTGACCCTTGAACTCACCGAGATCTACCTGCCTCCATCTCTTGAGTGCTGGGATTAAAGGCAAGTGCCTGGCTCAGATTCTGTTTTGTTTTTTAGATTTTATTTATTTTTGTTTCATGCATACAGATGTCTTGCCTCCTGCACATCTGTATACCACGTTCGTGCTTGGTGCCTGCAGAGGTTGGAAGAGAGCGTCAGATCCCTTGGAACGGGAGCTACGGACAGTTGTGGGCTGCAGCGTTGGTGCTGAGAACCAAACCTGGGTCCTCTGCAAAAACAGCAAATGCTCCTAACCACTGAGCCACCTCTCCAGCCTCCACAGGCTGCTGTTTTTAATTTACCAGCCCATCTACCATTATGTCCAAGACAGAAGGGCCTGCCCTCCTGGAACTCACCATTTACTGATCATAGTTGATCAGGATAGATCAATAGCAAGTCTGCCAATCAATGGTGTCCATCTCCTCTCTGAGGCGGGCAGGTTGCAGCTCTGTCCTCTTTTGGGATCAAATACAATGCATTTAAGGAAGAGCCCGTCTGCTGAACACCCGCTCTGGGGGCCTGCTTCCGATTGGGACATGATGGGGAGCTGAAAGGACCTTCGTGGACACTGTGACTCCCCACACGAGGATGTGGGATCAGTCCTGCCCCCGATTCCCTGGGCCGGCTCTTGGCAGAGTGTGTCCCATGGAGATCACAGCTTCTGTCATTGGCAAGCCCCACCACAGGTCTGGTGCTCTCACCGGGGTGATGACACTTGGATATCATCTTTGGCCATGATCGCACGGCTGTATGTCCACGGCCATGCTGGGCTTCCGCTGACACACTGGGACTGTCCCAGAAGCAGCCTCTCCCCTAGCACCCAGCAGTGACAGGAACTCCTGGGAAGGGAAGGGCTTCACCCCGCACTTCCCCTTTTGGTCCTTTTAAAAATAAACGATGAGTTGCAAGTTGGAAGGGCTCAGTTAGTAACTTCCAGCCACAAGTGGGAAGGAAACAGCAGGTGCTCATGGCCCAGCTTTGTGCCATACCCATCCAGGAAAGTTCTGGAATCCTGTGTACCTTACAGTGGAAGCTGCTCTCTTTCCCTCTCCCACCTCACCTCTGGGGTCACAGGAAGGAAGAGAAGCTATGTGAGCCAAGGCAGGGCGCAGGTGGCAGTTCTCTGGGAACAGGCCCGCAAACCACCACGCCTTGCTCCTGGATCTGAAGGGAAAAAAAGCTCCAGGGAACATGGTGGCATTAAGGGGCCAGAGATGTCCCTGGAGGCCAGGCAGGCACTGTGAAGGGGCCAGTGTCCAGAGAGCAGGCAAGGCCAGGGGAACCTGGAGCCTGAACTCTGGACAGTCTGTCCCTATGCTCATCAGCCAGTGCCTAAGCACCTACTATGCACTGGGCAGGGCCAGCACCATGGAGACACACTGTGTGCTCTCAGAATGGGGGCTGTGGGAGGGGTAGACAGTGTGGGCTGTGTCATGCTAGAGAATCCAAGGACCCTCTCTACCCCAAGTCCAGAGATGATGTGGACATGGTAGGAAGGGCTTGTTGGGGAAATGACCTTCAGGGGAAAGTCGATGGAGCCTTTGGGGTCTGGGATGGGCAGCTGGAGGTCATGTGACAGCAGGGGCAAGGGCTCCAGGCAGGATCAGGCCTCTCCTGAGCCACAGAGGCCAGCACAGCAGAAGCCAGGGAAGGAAGAGAGTATTATGAGGTAGGAGGAGGCCCAAGGATGGGGCCAGGGCAGACACGGCCTCATGGGGCAGCCCAAGGACGTAAGAGGTGTGCCAAGCCACGGTCTAGGAGAGCAGACTGCAGGGCTGGAGGGCAAGGTAGAAGAGAGAAATCCGGGCAGGGACAGAGCTAGAACCATAGTCCCTGCACATCAACCACCACGCACAGCAGGGGGCCCAGGGAGATGCACCCGAATCAGAGGCACACACGTGTGGGCCGTGGCCGTTCAGCCCCTCCTCCACACGCCCACCTACAGCCGTGCAGAGACATACACTTCCCATCCCTGATGATCCCAAGTGGATTCTAGATGTACGGTCCACACCCAGACCCTACACAAGTGGGCGATGCAATGCGCTGTACAACCCCCCCACACGTGGACAGCCACGCACATCCCCACGGGCGCGTTCTGCGAATATGTGGAGACTCAACCCATGCAGCAGCCCCCCAGGATAGGACACACACATACTTATACATTTACATACATATACCGTACCACACAGCACACACCAGTCATAACTCACATCCACACACAGCACACACACACACACACACACACACACACACACACACACACACACAC
>NW_026596234.1:10242228-10280056 GCF_907164565.1 Psammomys obesus | reverse complement strand
CACACACACACACACACACACACACACACACACACACACACACACACGTACCTAGTGACTCATCGTCTGCATCAGAAACCATGTTGGTCTGCTTCTGACTTCACAGCGGAGACCCTGCCACTTTGGATTTGGGGTGCCGTTTCTGCTTCCCGATGCTCGGCTTGGCCTCTCAGGACTCAGGGACCACAAACCCGCCTGGCAGAGCAGCCACCTGCTCTGGGGGCAGACACAGGCTGTGTTAGCTGTCATCACACTAATAACGAGGTTTGATCTGGGGCCAAGCAGAGCCCACGGGGCACCTTCCTGGAACAAGGGAGTGCTCACACACACTGGCACGCACACCCACACACCCTCTGTCCCAAGCAGGACGTGTGGGAAAGGGGCAGACCCATGTGGGAAGGAAGGACGGAAACTCTATGGGGACCTGTGAGTCAGCACAGGGATGGGACAGTTAGTGGGTGTGTCCCTTGGCTCCAGAGGGATGAGGAGATAGAAGTCTAGATAAAGTCCGGAAGGCAGGTGGGTTAGTCAGGGCTTTCCGACCAGACTCACAAGGGACCAAACCCCAGCACAGATCAATTCAAGCTCAGAGGAATTCAGTGAGTCACATTAAAGACATTTTAGAGACGGGTTGCTTCAGGCACAGCTGGATCCAGGTGTTTGGATGACCCATGCTTCCCACAGCTCTGGAAGACAGCTCAGTGGACGTTAGCTATTAACTTCTGATGGCAGCAGCTGCCAACGCCACTACGACCACTATGATCTCCCAGCCCAGGAGCCATAGGGAAGCCATGTTTTTTCCTCCACTACACAGGCTCCCACAGGAGCTGGGTCACAGGCTGGAGGCAGCCTGCTGTCCCTGGTAGACCCTATGCCTGAAAATTCCCCAGAAGAAGGGCGGCATCGGGGCCGGATAGACCTGGAATTCAGGCTTAATTCTGTTCTTAAGTAGCATCGTCGCCCCATGCCTCAGTTTCCCCACTTGTAAAATGAGGACAAAGATGTTCACTTCTATTGTTGTCTTTTCAAAAAAGAATTGATTTTTTTTTTATTAGTTAATTTATGTGTGTGCCTGTTCATGTGTGGGCGTATTCACGTGCTCATGTGTGTGGAGCTGATGTCGGTGTCCTCATCCCTAGGTCTCCACCTTATTATCTATTTGTGTTTGTGGAAGGGGCAACACATGTGCACGTGTGTGTGAAGAGATGTGGAAGCTGGAGGTTGACACTGGGTGTCTTTCTCTATTGCTCCAGACTTCATTTTTGGAGTCAGGGTCTCCACTGAACCTGGGGCTCCCAGATCTGACACAGCAGCCAGCTAGTGAGCCCCTGGGAGCCTCCTGTCTCTTCCTCTGCAGCTCTGGGCTTACAGATGAGTGCCATGGTACCTGGCATGGGGGTACAGACATGTGTACCTGGCATAGGGGTACAGATTGTACCACGGTACCTGGCATGAGATCGCAGATGTGTGCCTTGGTACCTGGCCTCTTACGTGAGTTTTGGGGATTGGACTCAGATCCTCAAGCCCATGTGGCTAACGCTTTACCCACGACACATTTCCCCAGCCATCACGTGGTTGTTCTTGAAACAAGGTCTCACCCTGTAGACCAGGTTAGCCTCAGACTGACAGTCCTCCTGCCTTAGCCTCCTGCTTGCTGGAGGGTCCCCCTGCCAGGGAGAGCCTAGAGTTGTGTCCAGGCGCCTGGCCATGCAGCTTGACTCTGTGAGAGTGAGGTAAGATTCAGGCTGTCCACATAGATGATGCCTTGAGTCGGAGGCTGATGAGAGGTAACGCCTACACTGATTCAGTTTCCCCTCCCTCGTGAAATGGTCTCACAGCTATGGAACAAGGAAAGACAAGGACTAAGAAGAGACAGAGCAGCTTGCATTGAGAGCTTACTGCGCGCTTAGGAGGCTGAGATGGGGGCTGACTCTCCATCTCTAGAGATCTCTTTTCAGTGTCTCGTCCCACATGTGCAGACAAGGTCTTGATGGTGCCTGCTGTGGAGAGACCAGAGCAGTGACTGAACAGTGATGGGGACAGGAGACTGCCCAAGGTAAGGAGGAGGGCCTGAATGGAGACTAAGTCCAGCTAGAAGAGCCACCAATGCGAAGGTCCTGAGGTTGGATGGAGCCAGGCTTACTGTTGCTGGCAGGAAGACCAGGCACCCAGAATGTGGCCTGTCCACCACAGACTCCCCACCTCTCCCCCTGCAGAGCCAACCTCAGGCCAGCATCGCCTTCCTGAGCCATCCCAGCTGTTGCGGAGGCGCTGTTGTCCTGGTACTCTTGTTTAATGGCAAACAGCATTTTTCGTCCTCACTTAATTATGCAATGGACGGACGCTCCTGGGTCTGCTGCCATCAGTCCCCTTCCCTGGCGTGGGATGGTGCAGGCCTGAGGGTCACAGCCTTTGCTGAGCCAGGTCTTTGGCTCTGTGCCCCACCCTAGCTCTGTGACTTCGCCTGTAGAGTGGAGGGATCTGCCAGAGGTGTGTGGGGCCTCAGGGAAGGATTCTGTCCAACACAGAGACGAGCGAGCCAGCCAGCCTCTCCTACAACCAGCAGACCAGGCTCCGAGTACCCAGCGTCTGTGGGATGGGTGCACTGCTCATTTTAGCCAGAGCCTCCTTCCACACCAAAGACAGAGACAGGATGTCTCTCAGGCTACCATTGTGGGGGATCTTCTGGGAGCTGGGTGTGTGGGTGGTGATGTCGTAGGAGAGGAACAGGGCTTCCAGTCCACTGAGAGTCCCCTAGCTCCTGCATCGGCTGCTCGGTGCCCCTGAGCCCAGGCCTGCTGGGGCAGGACTGTCAGTACTGTGGGACCGGGCTGGGGTCTCAGAGAGTCTGCGACTCTGCCTTCTCCTGGCCTCCAGGTGTTCTGGGCTGCAGACTGTGAAAGATGGGCTGTCATCCAGTCACCTCTTAGAAGGTGTGTCCGGGCAGAACCACAGTGGGGGAAGGTGACATCAGAGATGTCTGCCAAAGGATCTGGGAGCAGCAATGAAGAGGAAAGGGCTTGGGGACCGAAGAGACCTAGGGAGCTGCAGCTTCTGAGATGCTACCCAGAGCTGAGCCATGTCACCAGGCAACCCCCATCCTTTAGTCCCCATCTCACCCTGAACATAGCAGTGGCCTCTTCTTATTTCCTTGCCCCTACCCTGCTTGGACCCAAGCTTCATGCAGTGAGAGGGGCCCCTCGGAACCAAGGGAGTGTTGTCCTGCCCTGGTGAAGTTCCCACTGTCCCTGCACTGTCCCTGAAACCTTGCCCGGAACCTCTGAAATGTCTCTCCTCCAGCTTTGCCTGGGAAGTCCGATGCTGCCTCCTCTGGGAAGCCCTCCCTAATCTCTCCAGAGCAGCCACAGTCATTGTGATTTTCGGGTCTCAGGTTCCTGCTCCAGCCAGGGATGGCTTTAATCTCTGTCACTTGCCCAGTATGAACACTATTGGAAGACACTAGTCACCAGGGTGTCCTTGGTCTTTTTGTCCTTCAAGTGAGAAAGCTGAGACGGCAAGGGTTCCCTCCCAGCAGGGAACCTCACTCCTCCCCCTGTGCTGCACACCGGACACACCAAAGCAGGTCCAGCCCTCCCTGTGAGGTCTCTGTGGGGTCCCTGAAGGCTTGGGGTGGGGCTCGCCTTCCCCACCAACTCCCTCCCTCCCTCCAGGCAGGCCCGTGGTGGAAACCACCGTGTGCCCCACACACTCTCTGTCCCCACACCCTGGATGGCTGGATGGCTGGATGGCTGGATGGCTCTGTCAGGATTTTCTCTCCCTGTCCCAGCCATGACCACACCTGTATTCCTGTCATAACAGCACCCGACTCTCTGCCTTGGGTGCCATTCTCCCATGACTCCTCACCCAGCGGTGGGGTCTTGGCAGCCAGACTGTACCTCTGTCATCTTGGCTGTACATACTACAGAAGTGACCAAGGGAAGTGGACACGCTGACTCAGCTTGTAGCTACATAGAGCCGGCTCAGGGCTGTGAATTGCTCATGGCAGAGCGCTTGCCATGGTGTGCACAGGCCCTGGGTCCCACCTCCAGGGTGGGAAAGAAACCCAGCTCAGACCAACTTCCAGTACCGTCACACACAGAAACCTGGCAGCGGGCAAGCTCCTGGCCTCACTCCCTTCCTCTGCTATTCGTGTAGCTCTTTTCCTTCTCCGTTTTTCTCTCAGCTGGCTTCCCCTGCGTTCCACTGAGCACTGCAGGGGCCATGCGGAAACCCGTGAAGGGCCGTCTGCGTGCAACTGTCTAAGCCCCGAACCCTGAGCGGTCCACGCCTGACAGACAGAACTGTCAGAACTGGTTTCCTGTAGCTGGAAGGAACATTAAAAAAATCATCTCAACAGTGTCTCCCCAAAAGGAGAGTTGTGTGGGAGCAGTGGGGCTTCCGAGGAAGCTGGGGTGATCACCGAGGAGGAGAAGCTGGCGAGAGGGTCGATGCTCCCACATGGAGGTCTCTGCCTCAGAGTCCAGAGGGGAGACCTCTCTGAGCTAAAAGCAGCCCAGGGGGATGTGAGCCAAAGTCCTGAGCCTTTCCCTGGATCCCCGCTTCGGTAAAGTCACCCAGACACAGGAGACTTTGCCAACAGTCCCTTTAAAGTATTTGTTTTTCTGATTGTGGTGACAATGGCATGCTTATTGTTAAACCACGTCCAATAACTCAGAAAAGTATTTAAAACAGTGGCTTCAACCCAGAGTGGCTTTGTCCCTGGAGGAGCATGCGGCAGTGTCTGGGGACATTGGGGTTATGTTGGGGGCGGGGTGCCTCTGGCATCTAGTGGGTAGAGACCCAGACTTCACAACATTCTCTGAGGCTTAAAGTGACCCCACTGACCTCTCAACTTCTGTACTGAATTTCAGGCAAATGGGATTCAAAGACAGAAAACACCTGCCAGTGGAGCAGCCCTGTCATGTCAGCACCTGGGAGGCTGGGGCAGGAGGATTATGGTGAGTTTTGGGACAGTCTGAGCAACACATCAAGACCCTGTATCAAAACAGAATACATGCCAAGCCTTCGAAAGCCTGACAACCCGAATCCCATCCCCAGGCTCACCTACTCTACAGGGCTGGAGAGCTAGCTCAGAAGTTAAGAGCACCTGGAGCTCTTGAGGACCTGGGTTCCAGTCCCAGCACCCACATGGCAGCTCACAACCATCTGGAACTCCGGTTCTAGAGGCTCCTACAGGCGCACACTGGTGCCCATGTACTGCCCACAGGCAAAGCGTTCATAGACACAAAGTAAAATAAATAAATCTAAGCAAAGCAGAGCAAAACAAACAAAACCCTCTGCTCCAGTTTCCTTTCTGTTGCTGCGAGGGGGGGAAAAAAAAAGAGTCCCTGACCAAAAGCATCTTATATAGGAAAGGGCTTATTCAGCTTTCACTTCTAGGTCACAGTTTATCACGAAGGGAAGTCACGGCAGGAACTTGAAACAGAAACTCCTTGCTGGTTTGCTCTCCGGTTCATGGTCAGCTTAGCTTTCTTATATAACCCAGGACCACCTGCTCAGGGAGTGGTTCCGCCCATGGTAGGCTGGCCCATCCCATACAATTAACAATCAAGACAGCCCTCTACTCCACCCCTCCCCCACCCGAGACATGCCCACCGGCAGAGCTGATCAGACCATTCCCCAGCTGAGGCTTCTCTCCTCAGATGACTAGGCGGTGTCAGCTTTCCACTTAAAGATAACTGGACCACCGCCCAAAGGTGGAAGGGAAACCAATGCCACAGGGAAGTGCCATGGCATGCCACAGGCACACACAAGCTTTCAACCCCCCCCCCCCTCCAAGTCCTTCCACCCAGGACACTGCTGACCACCTTCTGCACTCCCACTTTGGGGTTCATCTACACAGCCTGCACACATGGCTTGAGACACCAGCCCCACCCTCACTGGCCTGTTCCCGAAAATGAGTTGTGGTTGTCTCTGAGCCCACTTTATTATTTCTCTTTTGGGCCGTTGTGCTGGGGCCAGAACCCAGACCTCTAGCTTCAGGCACGTGCTTGGCCATTGAGCTACAGCACCAGTCACTGTTGTTGTTGTTTGTTTCTTTGTTTTTTTTTTTTTTAATTATCTTTGAACATAGTTAGACTTTGGGATGTTTTTGTTCATTTTTGTTTCAGAGACAGGGTCTCACAGTGTAGCCCTGGCTGGCCTGGAACTCATGGTCCCTCTCTTTCTTGCCTCAGCCTCCCCGGTGCTGGGTCAGAGACGTTTGCTACCATGCCCAGCTGGCTTAGTACAGTCTTTCTCCTCATCTGCAATATCCATGCTTACTCAGTGACCCCTGACGTTTAGCATGTGGACCCTTGGTACTTCACTTTCATGAACAAAGTTATACCGAGAGCTCTTGTCCTTGGAGGGTCTGGGGCCGCTTGTACTTTGAGAGGAATGCCCCAATGCCGCAACATTTCCATGACACGTTAGAACTTCTGATCTTTAACTATCATGTATGAGGTCATTCTGCCCGGAGGGACCTGGTGCTACGCCTCAGCATAGAACAGGAGGCCTACTTCCCCACAGCCTGAGCTTGCCAATCTGTGTATATGCCCATCTGATAGGTGGAAAATGACATCATTGTAGCTTTTATTTGCATTTCCTTGGTTTACTGTCAGAACAAAACTTGACTTCATGTGATCACTGGCTTTGGTAGTTTTTCCTTGGTGACTGGTTGGTTTTCTGTTTATCTTGTTTTGTTGTTTTGCAAGAACTCTTTGTATATTAAGGATAGGAGCCCTTTCTGAGAGTTCCACACTTCGCTAATTTCCCTTCCTTCCTTCCTTCATTCCTTCCTTCCTTCCTTCCTTCCTTGCTTTCGAAGATTGTGCCTGAAGGTCACTGGAGCATTTCACGGTCTGCGTTGGGAAATAGCTCTGCTAAGAGGCAGCCTCTGTGCCTGCCCTGTGCACAGCAGCCTCTGCCCACCGTATGTCATTAACCCCTGCTCTTTTGCTGCCGCTCAGCAGATCGTGTTCCGTGCTGGGAGCCAGTTTCATTTTCACCTTCCCGCTGGCCCGGTGCCCCGAGACTGTTTACATAAGAAACGGTTTGATTATACTGTGCAGCCAATGGCTGCTTTCTCAGAAGAGGGGGGCCAGGAACATATAATCAAAGCCATTAACTGCACACAGAGCTCACGGCCCACTCCGGGTTTCCCACCATCCCTAATGACAGTTTTCCAGGGAAAAATAAAAGCAGGGTTAGGGCCTCCTACCAGAAACGTGTTAAGGAACAGGCTCTTGAAAGGAGACTGTGGCTTCAGTCTTTCCATCCTCAGGGCCCAGCACTGGAGCTCACAGACATTGGGAAAAGTCATTTCAATACTGGGATCACTTGTAAAAGCGCCGTCTTTGAGGTCCACGGGGAGGGTTCAAGAACAGCGGACAGAAGCCCCCCCCCACACACACACACTGAAGGTTTCTCTCCAAAGAATTAAGGACCCACAATTTCTCCTTCAGTCCTGAGGTGTGATGGCAAAACCAAGGACTCATGTTCTTTCTGTTCTTCGGGCTTCTCATGCTTCCGAGGTGGCTGCTGCAGCTGCAGGCATCACAGACAATATTCAACAAAGATGAGGGTGGCTGCTCCTTCTTGTGTGTCTCCTATTATGGGCCACCCCGTCATCCCCAGATTTCCCATTGTATCATAGCTCTAATTCCCAACAGGTCATCAATGGGGAAGGAAAATGTCTCAAACTGGCTTAGGCTTACAACAACCGCTCTGGGTGCTGGGGGTGAGGGAGAAGGGCTGCTGGTCCCCTGAGGCACACCGGCAGAAAACCGCTTAACAAAACTGAGCCCTGATAGGAAAGAAGATGTGAGCAGGTGGCTCATGGGCATAATTCCTGGCAGCCATTAGGGGCCTGAAGGCCAGATGTGGCAAGCTCCAGTGCTGTACAGTATTCCCTGTGGGAGGACCACAGCTGCCGTAGGCCAGAGAGTCCCTCAGTGCTAGAATAAGGGTCCAAGCCTGAGGCATCTCCTGCGGACAGCCCACAGTGACCTCACACTCAGCAAGTCCTCAAAGACCACACCCACCACATCTGTCACATACCTGGGTTAACAGCTGGCAGCTCTAGAGCCTTCCTGCCTTCCGGACCCTCGGGACCTGAAGTCCCTCCTCCATCCATCACTTTCTCCATCCCTTATTGATCTCCTTTTTGTCCCTTGGGCTTCCACGGTCTGTGCCATCCCCTCTGCCTAGAGCCCTTCCTGCTCTGTCCTGTCTCCTTGCTCAAGGAAGTTCCTCTGACCCCACAGCTGTGCAAAGGCCTGACCGACCTCCCCCCTGAACTGGTCTGCGAGAGTGTGCAGCTCGGCTCAACCCCGCCAGGCTCAGCGAGGGGCTTTTTTTGTTTTGTTTTCTTATTATTGCTGCTTTAATCTTTTTAGAGGAGGGAACGGATGCAGGCTCGAAGCGTGGCTCGGTGGCAGAGCACTTGCCTCGCATGCATTAAGCCCTGGGTTTGATCCTTAGCACCCCATAAGCTGGGCGTGGTGGTGCACCCCTGTAATCCTAGGAGAATCGGAAGTCAGAGGTCACCCTGAATGCACCATCGGTGAAGGCCAACTTGGGCTAGAAGGAAAAGGGGGGAGGGTGTTGAGGATCTGTCCATTGCTCTGTAGTCTGAAGAATCTTTCCAAGAGACAAACCTAACTGTTGTAGGCTCCTGCCTACAGTCGCCGTGGCTCCTTTTACCCTCAAGGTAAAACTCAGGGGCTTAAGTGGCTTTCCTGGGCCGTTGGACTGACTGTCACCATTTGCCGAGTTCACCCATCCTCACTCCCTATACTCTGAGTCTCCATCCCCCTGAGGTGTCCAGAGCCTCATGTTATTTCTACTCCTGGACTTGACTCTGCTCTGTGCCTCTCCTGGGATCCGTCTGCTCTGAAACCTCCACCCAAAGGTTCCAAATGGCTGCGCTGGCCCTGCTGTCACTCCTTCATTCCAGTCAGTGGGAAGCAAGAGTCCCTTTTATTTACAGGACTGTGAGAAGAAGCAGAGGGCGGGCCCCACACCAGTCCCACACAGGTGTGCCGGTGTCTCTGTTACCTTACACTAAGACTGAGGCTCACTGAGGTGCAGCTGGTCAGGGGCAGTGGGCTCATTGTCTGTCCATCCCTGCCCCAACACTGTAAAGACCATCAGCACCCTCCTGGGTGACCTTCCTCCTGACAGGGACTCATTCAAAGACAGGACTGAGCCCTCAGAGAGCCCTGGGCCCAGGCACACACACTTCCTGCCCTGCCCAGGGTTATCCAGGCTGGACCCTGAGGGAGGCTCCCTGCTTTGCTGAGGGTCTCGAGCTGGGCCCCTCTGCTGGGTCCCTTGCCCTGCCACTCCAGCTCTGGTCTCGATCAGGAAATCTCCTTACTGTGCCTAAAAGGCCACAGCCCCGCCCCAGGCATCTCCTATCCTGGGTGCACAGGACATTGTTTCAGATCATTCTTCCCGAGGCTTTTCCTTCAGAGAGCTGAAATGAGACAACAGGGCTTGTCCGCCTTGTCCTCCACTCAGTTCAGAGCCCAGCATGGGCAGGAGAGGCAGGAAGTTAAGGACCTTCCCCATTTCACAGCTGGGAAAAATGAGTCTCAGAGCGACGAGGCCATTCTAAGCACATGCTAAGAGGCAGGGCCAGGTTTTTGGATTCAAGGTCAGATCTCAGAATGAGAGAAATACTAGACTGCAAGGAAAGGAGATGATCTTGAATTTGGCCATGGAGGCTAAGGTGTCCATATCTGCCAACTAGAGCTCCTCAGCCTGTGTGACTCTGTCCCCAGGATATTTTTACCGATTTTCACAGACATCTGTGGCCATCTTGATGAGGGAGAGGACTGGGGCATAGCACAGAGAGGACCTACAGAGCCCACAGCCCCTTGAAGAGGCTTGACTCCAGTGGCTGATCAAGGGATACAATTTTCAAGTTTCACCAAGGCAGGAGGTTAGGCTTTGGCAAGTGAAAGAGCAAAGCCACACTCGGCCAGTGAGGAAATCGGATTTTAACAGGTCAGTGTGCTCCAGGATGGGTAGGCACAGGGCTTCAGTGAGAGGCAATCC
The DNA here is from genome assembly GCF_907164565.1 of Psammomys obesus. Lineage (NCBI taxonomy): Eukaryota > Metazoa > Chordata > Mammalia > Rodentia > Muridae > Psammomys > Psammomys obesus. The sequence goes on along the minus strand of NW_026596234.1, from coordinate 10,269,991 downwards.
TCTCACTGGACTGTGCTGTTAACAGTGAAGGGGGGGAAAAAAAGTAACTGTCCAGGGACGGGGGCAGGGAAGGAAAGGCTGGCACAGCCCGCTGAGGTAAGTTGACCTAGCAATGTGGCCTGGCTCCAGAAGCCTGTCGTGGGATGAAGCCTAAAAGCCAGCTGCTGAACCAGGTGACACGGGACAAGCCCCAGGCGGACACCAGTTCATCCTCCACTGCCCCTCCGGATTTTGAAACCACCGCCTTCCCAGCACCCCCAGCCCCACCCGCAGCCATCAGGGTGTCGTGTGTGTGCGTGTGTGTGGCAGTCAGGTAAGATGAGAGCAGAGGTCCCCAGGGTGGAGCTCAAAAGAGGGCACCTGTCCCTCCTGGAGACATCACCCTCCACACTGTAGCCTTGCTCAACCACCCTGCTACTATAGGAGCACATACCAAGCTGGGAAGTGGCTCTCCAGGCACTCTTGAAAGTGACATGCCCAAGTGGGTCATCGGTGACAGCCCTGAGCGTGTCCACCAGCTGGGGCCTGTCCTGACACATGCGCAGGCCTCTCAGATCCGAGAGTGACGAGAGCATGTTTGTACAAGCCTCTGGGGGCTGTTCCTTCTTCCTCTCGGCCAAACACTGTCCCTGCCATGTGGTAGACACATGCTCTGTGTCCCTGGCCCTCCAGGACAGATGTGCTTCCAAGGACTGGCTACACAGCTAAAGGCCTTAAAAAGAAAAAGATTTTTTTAAGGGAGATGTGTTTGTTCTTTCTGCATTTATATGCATATGTGTGTGTACCTTTGAGAGTTTATGAACACCACATGAACGAAGGTGCCTCTGGAGTCCAGAAGAGGGCATTGGGACCCTAGGCTGGAGTTATAGAAGGCCGTGAACTACCCAGTGTGGGTGCTGGGAACCAAACTCGTGTCATGGAAAGCAGTAAACACGTTAATGGCTTAGCTGGGCTCTCAGCCACACAGCTAAGCACTTCAGAAATACAGGGGAAAGCTGTGTGTGGTGGTGCACACCTTTTATCCCAGGATTCAGGAGGCAGAAGAAGAGGTGGGCAGATCTCTGTGAGTTCAAAGCCAGCCAGGTCTACATAGTGAAACCCTGGAGAGAGAGAGAGAGAAAGAGAGAGGGAGAGGAATTACACAGCCCACTGCCCAGGCAGCACCGTCCTGGATACTACTTTCTCAGGTCAGTTCAGCCACTGACTAGCCCCTGTCCCTTCTGGCCCAAGCCTGCAGGCCAAAGGGCCCCCAGAGGGCACCCCAAACAGCTGCAAAAGAGCCAGGGTGGTAGGCTTGGGGGGAAGGCTCCACCTCCCAGAAGAGAGGCCCTGAACCGGGAAGGGAGGCTGTGGTCAGCACAGTTGCCCTGACCAGGCAGCCTCCGTCCCTGCTCTCCAGCACAGACATGCAATGCCCCCCTCCCCCGGGGAGGTGGCCTGGCCACTGTCCCTGTTGTCTGTCCTCTTCCCAGAAGTGGGAGGCCGGCTCCCTTTATCTCCAGGCCAAAGTCCCCCCCGCCCCAGGGAAGAGTAAGAATGTCACCTGTCATCATGGGGCTGGTGAGTCACCTCCTGTTGGCTGGGGGCTACAGCCTGCCTGACCACTGCCTCCTGCCTCCCAGCTCCTGGAAGGGGTAGATGAGATTCCTCCTCTGAAGTTGGACAGGGTCACCTCTCATCCCCAGGGCTCTGGCCTGTGCCCAGGCTGCCGAGTGAAAGATTCTGGTTTTCGTGTCTTTACCTAGTGACTTGATGCAGCCACGGCCCCTTCTTCAGCCCCAGTCCCATATTTGACACACACATTCTGCTCATGCCAACCACGTACAGGACGGTAAGGCCAGGCTGAAAACCAAGATGATGGCGAGGCCCCAGCCCATGGACTCTGTGTATTGACCTGGGAGTGACTTGGGGAGGGGGACAAGAAATGCTGCTGAAGAGGCCCTGGGAAATGTCACCGGGACAAGCCTCTGGGTGTGGTCACCAAGGGTAAAGACTGGCAGTCGTGGAGAGGGATGGCGGTGGCTCAGGGAAGGTTCTGCATGGAGGGCTGGCGTGTGTAAAAGCCCCGAGGCTGCAGGGAGGCTGCGTGGATCTGAGTCAGGAGCGGTGCAGCAAATTCTCCCCAGCTGTGACTGCTGCCTCCCTCTTTGATGCCACAGGTGAGAAAGTAAATGCCCAGAACAGTTAAGTGACTGGTCCAAGGTCATCCAGCTTGTACGCAGTGCCCTCCCACCCCCGACCTGAGGACCTGAGACTCCCATTCTTGGCCTTAGCTCATTGGCACTGGATCCTGTAGTTGCCAGGCTAGAGTGGAGGTGGAGAGGAGATGGCCCCAGAGTGGACAGGGGAAGCTGCTACAGTGCAAGACCACTTGGAGAAGCTGGGCTTTTGCCTTTCCTGGTGATGCAGCTTGGCCCTCTATGTGCCTCAGTTTCCCCGACTGTGGAAGGAGATGATACAGGGTGATAAGAGGCCTGAACTGGTTAGTCTGTGGAAAGTCCTAGGAACTCAGTAAGTACCTACTGTATGCAGACTGAAGCTCTTGCTTAGTTGCTCCAGTTGAGGGAAGGCCTGCCAGGGTGGGCACTTTTCTGGGGGTCCTGGTGCCTCTTGGCTGCTGTGTGTCTGTGGGTCTCTCATCTGCTCTGAGCTGACAGTTCCTCAGCCCATATGGGGATAGTGGTGCCTGACCCAAAGTCCCAAATGACCCCATTGGTGGCCATTATGGGTCCTCAGCAGGTCCGCGGTGATCCAGGGGGTTGCTGTGCTTCAGAGCTCAGAAGCTGATGGAAAGATGAGGGACAAGTGTGAAACCTCCTTCCAGTGTTCCATGTGGTCCCAGCAAGGGACAGCAAAACAGGGTATGTGGCAGAGAATTCCACAGGCCTGTGGAGTTGACGGTGGGACTCTAGATGACACCACAGTGACCCATGCTTGCTTAGTCAGCAGCTGGGCTTGGCTGGGGACTCAGGGAAGGGCTGTGGTGAGGTGACGCTCCATCTCAGGAAACCTCTCTGCTTGGTTCTGTTAGAATGCACTAAAACAAACCCACACGATTGTTTCATTCATTGAGCTCAGCTTTAGTTTTTTGTTTTGTTTTTCTTTTTTAGACAGACTCTCATACTCTAGCCCAGGATAGCCCAGAACTCATCAAGCCTCCTGACTTAGGACTGCAAGCATAAACCATCATGCCCTGCTTTTCTATTTTTCTTAAAAGGCAAGAACTTTGGGGCTGGAGAGCCGGCTCAGTGGTTAAGAGCACTTGTTGCTCTTGCAGAGGACCTGGGTTCCAGTCCCAGCACCCACATGGTGGCTCACAACTATCTGTAGCTACAGTTCCAGGGGAGCCAATGCTCTTGTCTGGCCTCTGTGGACACTGTATGCATGTGGTACACAGACAAACATGCAGACCAAACGCCCAGGCACATGAAATAAAATAAAATCTTAAAAAATATATTTCTTTTTCGTTTTTCAAAACAGTGCTTCTTTGTGTAGCCCTGCCTGTCCTGAAACTAGCTCTGTAGACCAGGCTGGCCTCAAACTCACAGAGATCCACCTGCCTCTGCCTCCCAAGGTAAAGGCATGCACCATCACCACCTGACAGTAAGAAAAAGAGAAAGAGAGAGCAAATGTTTTCATTGGTGTCACACAAGACCCCTTTCCACCTAGAGACCCAGACTCAGGTCCAGTGTCTTTCCTGCCCTGGAACCAAAAGCCCAAGGATGCTGAAGACAGACCCTGGCCCAGGGTGGAGGCTGCTCTCTCCTTCCTTACCAGCTATCCCAGAGTCACTCCGGCAGCATGGCTTTGGTGTCCCCTGAAGCCCAGTGCAAGCAGAAGCATGGAGGGCTGTGGATATTGGGGCTCACAGAGAGGAGACAAATGGACCCCCCCCCATGCAAACAGCAGGAGACAAGCCAGCATAGAGGGCAGGCTCAGGGCAGGAATTTGGTGCCATGGGGACTTTGACCCAGTGCTACTTGTCACATGGGACCATGGCTGTTCTGAGGTTAGGACAGTTCCTGGCATGCTGGGAATACCTCGGATCCAGGACCTGCAGTTCTCAGTCGGCAGAAAGTGCTCCCATGAGCTTTCCCCCTCCCAGGCCGTGCTCCTTCCAGGTGAGTGACAGGACTGGATCACAGGTCCTCATCTGGCTGTCTGTGGTAGGGACAGATTGCTTCCTTCCTTTCTGTGAGGTGCCAGGCAGGCCCCAAACCGGCTGATGTCGACAAGGCTGCCGCCCACGACGGGAGGAAGTGGGTAGGTGCCCAGGACAGCGCCAGCAGACATGCCCTGCAGCGGCCCAGTCAAGGATGACGTGGGCATCACACACGGCTGTGGTGAGCTGGGCCGGGGGCAGAGGTCAAGTCAAAGACGTGCCAAAGGCAGGGTGGGCACTGGTGAGGTGCCCTGTCCTTGATGCTCAGGGTCACTCCTGGAGGCAGTGTGCCCTGCGGAAGGGCAGACATCTGGGGAGGTGAGGCGGGGGAGAACGGGGGATGTGTTAGCGCGCACGCGTGCGCGCGTGTGTGTGTGTGTATGTACACGCTCAGGCAAGGGCACAGTGTGGATTATTGAGTGTGCTGACATGTCTGGGCATGAGGCCCTGTTTGCTGGGGCGTGTTCGTGAGAAGCTGGGTGTGTTTGTTTAATTGTGTGCGAATGTGGATCCAGGTCTGGAGTTCTGGGTGGGAACAGGAGTGTGTGAAGACAGCGTGTGTGCCCCTGCCTGGGGGTCTGCGTGTGTAGCCGCTCCTGCGTAGGTGTGACCCGGACAGGCAGCCAAGTGACTGCACCACGGAGCACCCCATCCAGACAAGCCCAGAAGCGGGCAGGAGCCAATACCCTGCGGGAGCACGGGTGACAGATGCCGACTCCTGGCTGCCCAGCAGCATGGCGACCCTGCATCTGTCAGCGATCTCCACAAGGGCTCCATCCTGGGGCGGTTGCAGGCTGAGTCTTGATTCAGTCAGGGATAACAGTGATATTCATCCACTCATTCATTCACTCACTCATTTGTTCGCTCATTCATTCACTTTTTTGCTCACTCACTCATTCATACATTCACTAAGGCATACAGTCCCCCGTGCACACGTTCATCCGTGCGCTCCGCGTTAGCTAATTCACACGTTCATTTAATCTTCATTTGTGCATGCATTCACCGACCTGTTCTTCCACTCCTTCATTTATTCATTCATTCGCTCGCTCATTCATTCAACAGTACTTACTAAGCACCCTTAGGCTGCAGCTCAGCATGAGAGAGATAGAATTCCTTCTGATGGGATGCTCACATGCCACAGGGCCCCGCTTGGGACCCCAGGATTTGCATGGGGTTGTCTGGTGGGTAGCGTTTCAGATAAAGACAAAGGGAGAGGGGCAAGCGGAGAACACCGGGTGGGCCTTTGTGCTCAGGAGGGTTGGCCAGCCATGATTTTAGACAAGGACTGCTCGGGGAGCCAAGCGTATACTAGGGAAATAGCATCCTAGCCAGGATCACAGCAAATGCAAAGGTCCTGAGGTGAGCCAAGGTCTGTGGTTCAGGAAGAAACAGGACCAGAGATGTGATAACAAGGAGCCGAAGCCCCACAGGAACTGAGGTGTGGGATGGTCAGGGCCGTCCTCTTCAGTGCTCCTGCCCCTCAGAGCGACTTTGCGTCACACTGCAGCTGTACCCCAGCTACCTGCCAGGAGCCTGGCTACTTGGCAACTCTCAGTGCGGCCCCAGCAAAGCCAGGCTGGCTGTGGGAACGTCTCAGCCTTCGGGGTCCCTCCAGGCCCCACGTCCTGAAGGAGCAGGAGGAGGTAGGTGCCAGCCCAGCGAAGGCATTGTTACCACCCAAGCTCCCCAGCCCGCATGTGCGGCCCTAGCAGGCAGAGCACCCTCTCCCGCCTCCCTTTTATGAGCTGCGAAGGAGGCTTGTCCGCTTGCACAATCGCCCCTTAATTGCCGTTTCCTCTCAGTTATGTCACGGATCGGCCACTCACGTTATTAAACTTCCCGGCCTTATCGTCTGGAGCAGTGCCAGCTGCCGGCCTGACCTAGTTTCCCACCCGGTTTCAAAATGCCTCCCTCAGCCTTAGGACTTTTCCTAAGGAGAGGGCTCGGCCCCAGATCCACACTAAAAATAAACTAGGCCAAGGAGGGGGGCCTCCGAGGGCCCCACGGAAGTCCTGAGGCCAGAGCAGTGGCCCTGGAGGCCAGAGTGAGCGGCCCTGGAGTGGTGGCTAGGCCTCTCAGCCTAGAAGTTCCCCCTGCAAGCCTGTCCTGTCCCAGAGTTCCCGCCCAAGCAGGCTGTGATGTAAGGAAAACCCAGATCCCTTTTTTCTTGCTTGTGGGCATGGAGACCTACTTTGAAGAAGAGAAACCCTGGGTTGAAATAAAGCCTACCTCTGCCTCTGGTAGCTTGTCCATCCGTCTTCATCCATCCACTCACCCCACTGACTCTGCCCAGTGCTGGGCTCTGACACATCTTAGAAAGCCATGGCCCCTGTTCCTACCCTTGCAGAAATAGGGTGGCAAAAAGGTTTTGCAATGAGAGCAGCAAAGAAAAACTGACCCTGTGGCAGGGATACTGAACCACGAGTCACCATGCCTGAGTCCCAGATGGTGAGAAGAACGAGGGTCAGAGCGCACTGCAGGAGGCTGCCGGTGGACAGCAAGAAAGGAGATGCTGGCTCCCTGATCCCTTGGCGATGAGCTGGCACCTGGGTGAGGTCTGCTCACTCTTCAGTCGGGCACCTCAGTTGCTGAGCCTAGTCCTGGGCCTCTTGGAAGGCCAAGGAATCAGAATATTGAGCACAAAGGTCCTGAGAAGTGATGTGAGACAGAGAGGTGGGGAGAGCTGGGGATGGGCCAGCATCTCCCCACCCCGTTCACTTTTTGTTCTTTATTTGAGAAGTGGGGACATAACTCCGTCCTGGCCAGACAGAGGTTCTGGCTCTGTGCCCCAGGGCACACGGCTGCTGCCAGGGGCTGGGCCTCAGCCCACAGTTTTCCAGAAGTGACGCCTCCTGGCCAAACAGGCCTGGGCAGTGGAGGCGGAAGTTTTTATTCTGCTTGTGCTGTGCGTGAGCCTGTTTATCTAACTTGGCTGGAGGCTGAGTGCTGGCCCTGCAAACACTCTCTGAGTTATGACACAAACAGAACGTGTTCACAGAAGAAATATTTGAAAAATGCAAATCGGCAAAAAGAAATTTTAAATGATGGCAAAAGAAAAAGCATGCAGAGGGGTGAGGCTTCGGCAGGGAGAAGGGAAGGCAAAAGAGAGGGCCAGGCATCTAAATGAACAAGGGATGGCCCCTGAACTGGGCAACACAGCAACACACCAGTCATCGGCAGAGACCCCAAGACAGGCCCCTCCCCGGGGGTCAAGCTAAATGGTGTTTCCATTATCTGCAGTCACTGAAGGTCGAGACTAGTCTCTGTAGCAATCTGGTATTGCTAAGATGAAATGCTGGCTGAGAAAGACTGACACACAACAGAGATAAGAGACACGGCTGTAGCTGTGTGTGTGTGTGTGTGTGTGTGTGTGTGTGTGTGTGTGTATGTATGTGTGTGTGTGTGGTGGTTTGAATGAAGATGGCCCCCATAGGTTCATGTGTCCCCAGTTGGTGGAGTTGTTTGGGAAGAATTAGTAGCTGTGGCCTTGTCGGAGGAGGCGTGTCTTTAGGGGAGCCTTTGAGATTTCAGTGTGCCCTCTGCTTCCTACTTGTGGACCAAGATGTGAACTCTCAGATGTTCTTGCCATCATGCCTTTCCTCTACCTTATGAACTTTCACCCTCTGAAACTAAAAGTCCCAAATAACTGTTTCTTCTGTAAGTTGCTTTGGTGATGGTGTCTCTTCACAGAAATTGAAAAGTAGCAGAAAAGTCGGTACTAGGTGTGGGCTATGTGGTGATGGGCCTAATCACATTGATTTGGGGAGGAATATGTAAGACTTTGGGTTTGGGGGCTAGGAAAGTGTTTGAACGCTGTAAGCAGAGCTTGGGGCCATTGTAGTCGGAGCTTGGGAGACAATAGTGCTGAGAACAATGTGGACCACGGAGACTGTGGCTGCTTCCTTGCCCTAAGAATGTGCTGGAGGCTAAAGCAATGAACTAGTTATAAGTGGTCTCAGCCATGATGCTTTGCCACAGCAGTTGTCTTAGTTAGGGTCTCATTGCTGTGAGGAGACACCGCAACCACAGAAATTCTTATAAAGGAAAATGTTTCATCGGGCCGGCTTACAGTCCATTTCCATCACGGCGAGAGGTGGGCAGCGTGCAGGCAGACATGGCGCTGGAGAAGTTGCTGAGAGTTCCGCCCGCAGCAGGAGACTGTGCCACACTGGGCGTAGCTTGAGCATGTAGGAGACCTCAAAGCCCACCTCCATGGTGACACTGTTCCTCCAACAAGGCCACACCTCCTAATGGTGCCACTTTCCATGGCCAAGCATTCAAACACGTGAGTCTACTGGGGCTGCTCCTATCCAAACCACACAACAATAGAACAGTGACTAAGACGGCGGTGTGCACGGCGGCACACCCGTGTTTGTGCTCCCGGGATGGAGGAAACTGCCTCTGATGATGCCCAGAGGTCTGTGGGAAGACCCTGTCTTGGCAGCATGCAGTGGGCTGGCAGGGTGAGCAGGAGTGGTTACCAAACCTTCTCCGCATCCCCAGCACTCAGTCGAGCTCTCTCCTTTCTGAGCCTGCACCCACCACGCTCTGCGCATGCTGTCTGGAAGGCTGGCAGTACCCTTCTCAGCTCAGTGACCCCAGTACTCAGCCACACCTGCTGGGATGGCCGCAGGAAAGGACCCGCTTCACCGTCGCCTTCTTCCTCTTCTCCAAAAGCTCGGACACCAGAGACCATCTCGGTTAGGACGGCCTTAGTGTGAAATCGTTGAAAAGCTTTGATTTTTTAATAATTTCATCTGCCTCACCAATGAGGAGACAGAAGGCCAGAGCAGGGGGAAAGAGAAGCTGGTTGCAGAGCCAAGCAGGCCTGGTTCCACTTTCTCCCCCTGAATCTTCCAGAAAGACAAGTGTGCTTAAGAACTCTGTGAGTCAGGAGCCCCTCACAGGGAACAATAGACCCGGCTCTGACCCCTTAGCCAGGCCCCCAGACCACAGCAACGCTGCTTGGCTCTCTCAAGACACCTCCCACGGCCCCACAAGCCCAGGCCTGGCTGTGATTCAGTTTTTAGAAGCTGGCTCGCCACAGGACTCCACTGTTCTTAGAAACTGTCAAGTCCTGAAGTAGGAAAACCTGATTCAAATGGCTTTGTCACGGAGGAAGGGCCCTTCCGTCCAGAAGCCTCAGGCAGACCCTGGCTGCCGACATGATCCCTACTGTCCTCAGCTACAGGGACAGGCATGTCAGACTGGATGCTCCGACCACTCAGTCTGTCCCAGCTTTGGCTCGGCCATCCTCCTGCGTGGCTTCTGTCATGGGTGGGTCTAGGTTGCACTGTAGTCATTCGCCAGCCTGCTACCACCCCGGTTGCCGGGAGAAGGAAGGTAAGGAGCAGCAATGGGCCTGCCATCCTTGTCTCCTCACCAGGAAGCCTTCTCAGCCCCACTGGAATGGTGGCCACTCGCAGCTGTGAGCACCCCCTAACCCAAGAGCGATGAAGGGAGGTGCGCTGGGGGGCCTGAGCTGGCCACACAGTGGGGCTCGGGCTGCTGAGCTAGCAACCCAGTGCACGCCGTGCAGACGCTTCATTTCCTTTTCTGTCTCCCCCGCTCCTTCATGGGCTTCTGTCCTGGCCTTCATCTGTCCCTTCCTTGAACAGGGAGCACGAGAGGACCCCCACTTCTGAGCACAGTGCTGAGCTGGGCCTTGGCAGCAGGGCATGCTGTACAGCATAGCTCTTCTCACCCAACTGCCCCGCGCACTTTGGCCAGCCTATTTCCGGTCGGCGCACAGCAAGTCATGACTGTGCACCCAGGTACAGAGAAATCCAAGTCCCTGGGAACAGGGCTCAAAGGCAGCAAGCAAATACTGAAAATGTGAAGGCAGAAGTGCGTCACAGAAGCAAAGCAAAGTGAGCCAGCCGTCTTGAGCCAAGGCCCACTGTGTCACGTGAAAAATCAGAGTCGGTCTCCGGGTAAAAGTTATTATGGGATGGAGAGATGGCTCAGAGGAAGAAGTGTTCGGTGAGCAAGCCTGAGGACACAAGTTCGAATCCCAAGAACGGAGATAGAGCTGGGCACAGCAGTGCACCCCTGTAAGTCCAGCATTCCTACAAGCAAGTGGGAGACAGAGACAGGAGCACCCCTGGAAACCCTCAGGCCAGTTAGCAAGCCCCTGTCTCAAATAAGGTAGAAGGTGAGGGCAGACACCTGACGTCCTCTGATCACACACAGACTGTAGCACAGCACATGTGTGGCCACACTAACACACCCGTGAACATTTACATCATACGGACACACAAAGGTTAACATGGGGATGAGAATAAGCGCAGTGAGGACAGGAGAAAGCGCAAAGGTCCTGAAGCAGGAAGGGCTCGGGAAAGACTGTGCAGGACTGGGGAGGGCATGACAGGGCTGTGGCTTTGAGCTGGAGGGACGACATGCCCTGACAGGTGCCCACAGAGTCCCTCTGGTTTCTGTGGATAGCAGGCGGTGTGAAGGATGGGACAGGAGCAGGAAGTAGGGTTCGGCTTGCCTCGAGACACTCCCGTCACAGAGAAGACTCAGGGTTGACTGATAGTCTCAAGAAGCTCAGGAAAACCAAACAGGATTTTCAGGTTAAACAGAGGAGGAATGCGCCTGGGACTCCTTCCCTGGCTCCCGACTCCCAGCTGCTGCCTCCCCAAGGCATCATGGGGAGCAGCGTATGGGTCTGTGGCGGCCCCACCCTGTGCCCAGTGCCTGCTGTCTAGAGATATGCTGTGCACGGTGTGACACGCTAGCCACCACGGCTGAGGGTGAGGATGCTGACCCTCAGATCCCAGGACCCTAAGAACAACTTTGGCCCTTTTACCTCCGGCAGAGCCAAGTGGCTCCGTGCAAGCCTGGTTCCTGCTGCGACTCCTGCCTATGGTCTCTTATCTCATTCTCCAAAGAACAGTTTATTTATGACTGTGGTTTGAGTCCCAAAACCTGTGACATCAGATAAGGGTTATGTATACACACACACACACAGACAGACCACCACCACAGAGAGGGGAAATCGAGGTAGAGAAATTCCAGCCTGATTTTCAGGGAGAAGCCTGAGGTTCTCCAAGCCCTTTTCATGGTCTTCCAGCCCTCTTCCCCAATCCCGACTTGAGACAGGGGCCTGCGTAGCCCAGGGTGGCTTCCAATTGGCTGTGCAGCTGAGGATAACTCCTGCCACTTCTGAATGCTGCTTTTTCAGGTGTGCGTCACCACGCCTAGTGAATGCACTGCTGGGATGGAGCCCTGGGCTCTGTGGATACTGGGAAAGCACTCTGCTAACTAGGCCACATGCCAGCCCTCCCCACCTCCATCCTTACCTGCCTTCTCCTTGTCACACTGACGTCATCTGGATGAACCTTGTAAATTTCACTTCCAGACTTGTCACTTGTGGTCACCATCAGCCCTAAACTCCAGGGGGTGGGGAGGACCTGGGACCCGGAACCCAGTTCCCCAGGTCAGCCCCAGTGGGTCATGATGGATGGTCCCTCACCAAACAACTGTCCATCTCTTTGTCAAGTCCGCTTTGCTTGTTAGACAGCAGCCTCTTGGCTTCTGGAGTGGCTGAGCTCAGAGGGAGCTGGCCAGAGCCTCTGCAGGAAGGCCAGCCTGGCTTATCTGGCCTGGTGAGAAGGAAGTGGGTACCCGGCTCCCCACAGCATGGTCAAGCCCGGAACCCTCTATGCTTTCAGCCTAGCCTGCTCTGTGGCTTCTGGCTGCCAAGCCCTCCCTCTCTGGGACAGGTTATCATTGACTAGCAGGCTCCTTCCTGGGGAGGGGCCTAGATCCCAGGGTGCCCCAAGGAGCCCCTGCCAAACCTAGCCCATTGGATGTGAGGTAGTATCCATCCCCCACGGTCCAACAGCTTAAGATTTATGTCATGTTTAAAAAGCTAGACTTGGGTGTGGTGACCCACACCTTTAGTCTCAGCGCTTGGAGGCAGAGACTGATGGATCTCTGTGAGTTCAAGGGCAGCTTCTCTTACATAGTGAGCCACAGGCCAGCCGGGGCTACATGGAGAGCCCCCCTGTCTCAAAAAAGAAAAATGAAAAAGTAATCCTAGAGATTCTGGAATAATATGGAAAAAGTTATCCAAGGTACACAAATAAAAATAAGATAAAAAGATGAGAAAGGGGCCTTGCCCTTGGGCTGACAACTGGCTACGTTTCTAGGTCATGACCCATAGGATTATTTTGATTGGCTGTCATAATCTTCATTCACAACAGAAAGTAGGAGGGAGAAGAATGGGGGAGGTCGTGTTTAAACCGCCTGGGAAAGTGGACTGTCTAATCCAGGATGCCAGCATGGCACTGTCAGCAAAGGAATAGAGGCAGGCCAGCCTCTTCGTGTACTGAGAACAAAATCCCCAGCTGGGAGTGGGGCGTCAGGGGAAGGAGATAGACCCAGGAATGTGGAGAGTTCAAGGTCACCCTTGGTGGTCTATCAAGTTGGAGATCAGCCTGTGCTACATAAGACCTTATCTCGGTAGACAAAACAAAAACTCGCAGAGATTTAACACAAAATACCTGTCACCCTGGCTTGGCCCCCAAAACCCAGCCACAAGAGTCCCCCATTTCAAAGGTGGCAGCCGCTGAGATTGGGGCCTTTTGGGGGCTATACAGTCTGTTTATTTTCAACACTCCCTGTCACCTGCAGCTCCCCGTGACTGGTGACTGGAGCCTCTTGACCTCCAGTACAGCTAAATGATGCAGAGTGACTTGAACTCGGGAGGACAGGCTTGTGTGGCCAGCCTCCCCTGTGATGGGCAACCTTCCATCACTCACCCGGGGCTTCCCATGAGCTTCCTAGTGGGCAAAGGAAGAAGAGCGGAGAGGAGGTGTGTGGGCAGAGGTCTACCTTTGGTCTGCTTTGATCAAAGGAGGGGGAAGGTCCTTCTCTGGCTGCATCACCTGCCTGTGTGCAGGGCCTGGGGGCTCTGATAAGAGCTACTCAGATCTACCCTCCAGCCCCGCTACGTCTTTTTCGGAATCTGGGACTCCTAAGCTGGGCCTTTGATTTTCTTTTTTGTTGTTGTTGTTTTCTTCTCTATCAGCAAAGACCCAAGGCAGGAGGAGAAGGGAAAAAAATGTCCCCCACAGGGAACGCACCCAAAGAGGCCACATGGAGCTTGGAGAGGGGCTTCTGAGCACCCAGCCCCACAAGAATCCCTGGGGTGAGGCTTCTGGAGTGAGGAGTAAGTCTGAAACTCACCCTGGTAGGAGGTTATGGTGGAGGCTGTTCATTTCTCCACCCAGAAGCACCTCGGCAGTGCTGGCTCTAGCCGTGACTGCTCTACCCTGGCTTCTGACCACCCTCACTCTCCTCATCTGGCCCAGTGCCTTCCCACAGGATTGCTAAGGGGTAAATGGGACCTTGCTAGTGAAGCCTGGGGCACAGTAGGTTCTTGCTCCCTCCACGGGGTAGGGAGTCCTGGAGCAGCCTTAGGAAGGGAGTCAGACATGCCTGGGCCTGGAGTCCAGGAAGGTGCAGGCAGATCTACATGCTGGCGCCCAGGGCCCTGGAGCCTGTGAGGTCAGGAAACTGCTTGGTTCAGGCCAGGAGGCCAGGAGGCCAGGGCAGAGTTCACAGGGAGCAGAAGGCATGTCCTCCACGCACCTGCTGGGGTGGGAGTTGGGGGTGCTGAGGGAGAGCTCTGATCCCCAAGGGGCCATTGACATCTAGGAATTTGGGCAGGGGTTTAGGGAAGGGTTTCTGGAGGCAGAGGGTCTCCCCTAGCTCTGTCCTTTCTGAACTGTGTACACTGTGTGTCCCGGCCTGTTTTCTCACCTATGAACTGGGGACCATAACAGGAGCATCTTGGGGTGACTTGTTTGTTAATGGGATGTAGTAACACACACCTGTGATCCCTGCACTAGGGAGGTGAGGCAGGGAGATCAGAAGTTCAAGGTCCTCTTGGTTACATTGTGAGTTCAAGGCTGGGCTAAATTGCTTGAGACCCTGCCTCCAAAATAAACCACCAACCACAACCACCTGCCTGTTGGCGCTCAGTGGAGAGAAGCCTCAGGTCCCAGAGGGCTGAAGAAGGTATAGGATGGGCCAGGAAGTACAGCCACTCCAGGTTCTCGGGAAGCCACCCTGCCTCCAGGCCCAGCCTTGTCCACTAAAGACAGGGACTAGCTTTGCCTCACGTGTCCCAAATCTCCAAGGCCAGGCCCCTCCACTGTCCCCGAGAGCACAGGGACAGATGTGGGTGCAGACACAGCCAGGGAGGGGTGATATGAACTGTTGCGGAGCAGACAGAGGAGAGGGAGGGCCACTGCCTGAGGAGGGGTCATCCAAGCAGAGGCTGAAGAGGGGTTGGCTATTGGAAAAGGCTGGGGGACAGGAGACGATGGATGTAGCAACATGTGGCCGGGGCTGAGAAAAGTGCACACCGGAGAACTCGGGTGGGCAGCCTGGGCTCTGCCACCCAAACCTTCAACCTCAGTCTGCCCTCACAGCCTGCCTGAGCCTCAGTTCGCCTATGTGAACAGTGGGAATGCTGGCAGCTGACTTCTCTTGGGGTGCTGAGGACACACCAGACAACTCGGAGGGGTCCTGTGAAGAGCCTGTCTGATGGATTTCCTCTTACACACTCCAGGAAGTGCCTGCCATGCCCAGAGTGGGTTCTGTACTCTGTTCCTCAGTGGCTGACCCTCAGCCCCTACCCTCATCTGCTTGAAATTTCTTTCCCATCTTGACTGACGCCATCTGGAATCTCTCTTTTCAAATGCACAGTGGGGTTTTCATATTACGCTTTCCTTCACTGTACGTGGCCCAAGGATATCTTACTTGTCCCCTGGACCTTGACACCTCTTGTGTTCCCTGGAGCTTTGGAATACATCTGCAAAGAGCAGGCTGGTGTCCCTGGCTTCCCCAACAGGCTCACATTTTGGGGGTGGGCAGAGAGGAGCGGAAACACACAAAATCTCCAGCTTCTCTTCAACCTGTAGTCACCACTCATGACCACCAACTTATGAATATTTATCCACTTTCTTGGGAGGTGAGAAAAACAAGGCTCAGAGAGAGGAAGTGACCTTCCTGAAATCATACAGCTAGAGAATGTGCAAGCTAGGGTTTGTGTTTGTTTGTTTTGCTGTTTTACGTGCGTGTGTGTGTGTGTGTGTGTGTGTGTGTGTGTGATTTTATTTTTGTTGTTTTGGTTTTTGTTTTGTTTTGTTTTTGGGGCGATGAGGTCTTATTATGTATCCCTGTTTGATCTGGAACTTTCTGTGTAGACAAAGCTGACCTCAAACTCACAGAGGTCTGCCTGCCTCTATCTCCTAACTGATGGGATTAAAGGTGTGCTCCACCATGTCAGCTTAATCTGGGATTTGAACTCATACCTGCCTGACTCCAGAGCCCTGCTTTCTACCTCCCTGGAGACTTCTGGGTTCATCCACAGCCATGTGCCAAGCCAGCATCGAGCTCAGAGGTCCAGCTGCCTGTGCCCGGGAGTCCAGTTCCTTTCAGCCAGGCTTGAGCTCTGCCCTCCCTTCCAGCCTGGTCTGAGAAGGCCAAGTACACGGTCACTCTGGCCAGGGCTGATGGGAACAGGACGTCCTGGTCCTCCTGCCTGGCGGGCCCCAGTGAGCTATTTTGGGCACATTTATGGATGGGACATGGTGCCCAGCTGGACTCTCAAACCAAGAGGAGGGCCCGGAACTGGCCCAGGCAGCCTGTGTCTCCATGCCCTCCCTCCCAATGAACAGCCGCTGTGAAGCCCTGCCTGCAGCCCATACAGAGGGCCAGGAAGCCCAAGCTGGATGACCCAGGATAGTCGGAGCTTCCTCCAGTACAGACAGACAACTGCACCCCCAAATTCTGGAGCTTGACTCACCAACCAGCCAGGAGAGCATAAAATATAAAAATAGCTTTCCAACGTGGACAACTCTGTGTCTCCTCTTAGCAATCACCATGCAGAGACTCAGTTCCCTGTTCATAAATAGGACTGACAATAACCCTCACTCACAAGAGGGGATGAAGCTTAAGGTTGGCACCCGGAGCTCAGCCTGGCATACAGCAAGTTTTCAAAACCTAAGACTCAGTTTGCAAACCCTGGTTTACAGGTGACTTCTCCTGAAAGCTTGGCATAGGCCAGTGCTGGCCAGCGCCGATGGATTTCCTCACTCTTCACCCTGAGCCACCAAGAGGAAGGGGGACACAGGCTCACAGGTGTCATTATTATCCTTCTGCACAATGAGAAGGTTAAGGCTCAATTGGTAGGGTGCTTACCTAGCAGGCAGAAGCCCTGGCTTCTAGTTCCAGCACTACGTACACCAGAGACGGTGGTTCGTGTTTCTAATTCCAGTACTTGGGAGGCTGGGGCAGCAAGATCAAGGTCTCACACTTGGTTACATAGTGGTTTCAAGGCTATGTGAGACTCTGTCTCAAAACGAACACAGAGAAAAAAGTTACGGCTCCGAGGACCAGCAGATGGTTTATTGAACAAGTGAGCTTGCTACCGTACCTGATGACCCGAATTCAAATCCTAGAACCTATGTTCTAGAACTGGCTCCCACAACTGTCCTCTGACATTTTTATACACACACTATGGCGCTTGAGCACATGCGTGTGCACACACACACACACACACACACACACACACACACACACACACAATCTTTAAGATTAAGCCTTGAAGAGGGAAACGCTTGCCCTCGATCGATCACACAGCAGGCATGGAGCGAGGAGCTGCCTTTGAGCTCAGCTTCTCGGGGAGACTGGACAGGCACTCATTCCATGGCTCTTCAAACCCATGAGAACTGGCTAGTAGTTCTTCGAGTGAGCACTAGAGTTCATGCCACGTTTCTCAGCTCGGTCACCCTGGATCCCAGGACGAGACCCCTTGGGCCTGCAGTCCTGAGGACGGACAAGTGTGGCAGTACCCCGCCACTGCCACCTTTGTCCCCCTCGTTATCGACAGAAGTCTCTACGATGCTGTCAGGAATTGTGGCGCCCTGACTGGGTGAATGGGGTGCTGGGGCTCGGCAGGCAGGGCTCTTGCACCTGCTCAGCTCACCCTGTAACCTCCTTAGCCGGAGGAAGTTTATGACCTGCCCTGAAGTTTCCCCAGCTTTCTTTTTTCCCAAGCAAGGGATCGTCTCCAAATAGCCCACCCTTTGGGCTGCTCAAAGCAGAAATCAGTAGTGAAGCCTACCCTTCGTGTACATCCTTAGCACACACACGCCAAAAACATCCTTCAAAAAGACCACACTTTCCCTCTCCCCGGGCCTTTGCCCTCAGTTCCTTCTGCTGATTCTTCTCTTTACACTCCAGGATCCCTTTCCACTGCAACCTCTCCCAGCAGCGTTGACTGCTCCCCCCAGTTGCCATGGCAACAGAGTCATGGCTTCTAGACCACCTTGTGTCTGCAGCCCACAGTGAACACCTAGCTAGCTGAGGCAGCCTCCACCTGTGTCCCCTGACCCTCCTGAATCCCAAGGTCCTGCCCTAACCTCAATGACCAGGCAGGTCCTCCAGTGGGTGAGAAAATTCCCCCCACGCTCACACACACAGGCACCCACCCACACCGCTAGCTACAAATCCCGTATCGGGATTCAACCAGCCTGGGATGGAAATATTCAGAAAAGGGTGTCCTGTGCAGGAAAGTCAAGCAACTTTTTTGTCATTGAAGAAACCACACAAAGTAGTGGCGCTTACATTGTAGCAGGATTAGAAGTTGCTAGAGTGTTCAGAGGAAGAGCTGGGTTCCCTTAAGGACTTGGGCATCTGAGGACTTTAATGTCCGCAGAGGCCCCGGAATGGACATGAAGGCTGAGGACAGTACGACCTGAACCCACTTTCTCGTTGCCACCTTCACAGCCACCGCAGCACAAACGCCAGCTTCCTTATCTGCTTGGATTGCGGCAGTTGGCTTCCCGCCTGGCATCCTGGCTTCTAGCTCTGCTCCACTGTAGGTACAGTACTTGAAAAGACAAATCAAACCAGGCCACTGCTGGCCCATGACCCTGCACGAGTCCCCACCCCCCCTTCAAATAAATATCCTGCTCCTCTCGGTGGCCTGCTTGTCCTTTGTGACCCGACCCTTGCCCACCTCCCCCAGCTCATCGCTGCCCACCTATTACTCACTTAGCCCCCGCCACCCAAATCCTTCCAGTTCTGGAGCCAAACAGTCTAGCCTCTCGATGTCCTTTGGCCTGGGCATCCTCCTGCCACCATTTCTGCCTCACTGGAGTCTGGTCACCCTCCTGTAAGAGGCCTTGCAGGACCTTCCCGTCTCAGGAGCTGCCCGAAGCGCCCACCTCCAGCCCCCCCCAGCTTTTTCCACCGCAGCCAGTGTCTACTGCCAGGCACGCTGCCGGCTTCTCTGCAGGCTGTTTTTGTCTAGTTTGCGGCTAAACATTTAACAACTGGTCTTGGCAAAAGGACACCCCGGGTTTTACATTTACGGATTTCTGTGATGAAAATAATCTGCTCTTAAAGGCAGGAAATGTGGATTACTCAAGGGTGGAGGAAGGGTGAGTGAGGAAGCAGTCGTGCAGTCAACAACCAAAGGAGAGAAAGGAGGGACATTAGAAGGAAGGGGAAAGAAAGAAGGAAAGAGGAGTTATACACACGCAAACCCAGGAGGCTGAAACAGGAGGGTTGTGTGTTCAAGGCCAGCCTGAGCTAAGGAGAGAAATCATGACTTAAAGGGGCTGAAAGAAAAGACTGTGATAAGCTTGTGGAGTGGCGTCCACGTTTTTAATCATGGTTTACTTGGTGTTAAGGACAGGCAGCATTATGTTTGCTGAGCGCTGGGTGTGACAAGCAGCTTACAGATTCCACAGGTTAGAGGCAAGGGCTCAGGAGACCCCTTGACCTGAGAATTGGACTATGGTCTCTCTCTCTCTCTCTCTCTCTCTCTCTCTCTCTCTCTCTCTTTTCCCTACTCTGTCTGCATGGCAAAAGGAGTACACAGAGTCCAAGTGCAGGGCCAGGCTCTGGGCTGCGCCCACTCCATGCATGAACTCTGCTTGGCTCTCAGAGCTTCTTAAGTATTAAGTGCTAGAGCTGTAGCTCGGTTGGCAGAGTGTTGCCTAGCATCCTTAGCAGAGAACGAAGGATCAGGAGTTCAAAGTCATCGTATTTACATAGGGAGTCTGAAGTAGGCTTGGTCCACGTGAGATCAAAGAAAGAGAGACAGACAGACAGACAGACAGACAGAGGCAGGGACAGGGAGAGACAGAGAGAGACTGACTATGCACTAGCAGATAAAGACTTGCACAAGTCTAACAACCTGGACTTCACCCCCCAGTGGAAGGAGAGAACTGACTCCACAAAGTTGCCCTCTGACCTATACCCTGCCCCCCCCCCGAATTAATTTAAATAATGTTTTGGTTTGAGGTGTTTTTTGTTTTGTTTGTTTGTTTGGGTTTCTTGGTTTTTTGAGACATGGTTTCTCTGTGCAGTCCTGGCTGTCCTGCAACTCACTCTGTAGACCAGGCTGACCTCAGAGATCCTCCTGCCTCTGTTTCCCAAATGCTGGGATTAAAGGCCTGCACCGCCGCACTTGGCTTTTAAATAATGTTTTTATTTTAAAAGCATTTTCTTTTCTTTATTTTACAAACAGCCAGTGCCTTGTTGTCAGTTTGCGATTTGCAGCCTTTAGATGGGTGACAATGGATTGTGAGGCAGGCTACAAATGAAAGAAGTCTGAAGCCTCAGAAGCAGCAAGACACTGGCAGAGAACCACCAAGTATCACAGCTCAAAGCTCTCCAGGCTTTGGGGGTGCCAGCCCAGAGCAGTTCCCTGCAGAGTTAGCCTTTGGTCAGCAACAGGAACAGGGCTAGAAGGCTGGACTCGCAGGTCTCGGGTGGCAGAGGCAGAGAGAGTCCCTCTGCTTGTGGATACTGGTCCTAGGGTTGGCTGGAGCCAGCTCCTTCCTCGGCATAACCCTCTGGCCTGGGGAGCTGATGAGCCCAGCAGCAGCTGGGGCCTCAGGGGACAGTCCCTGGTGGGAGTGAGCGCCGTGCTCTGAAATATTCCCATTTTCTTTCCCTGTTGCATTCCTCGGCAATCATGTCTGCTTCTTACCATTTCAAAAGAGAGAGATGGATCAGCAGTCAAGGGCACTGGCTGCTCTCCCAGCACCCACATGGTGGCTCACAACTGTCACTGACCCCAGTTCCAGGCAGGGGATCTGGCACCCACCTCTGGCCTCCTTGGTTAACAGGCAGCATGTGGTACACAGACATACATGCAGATGAAGCACTCATACACATAAACTCTAAATAAAAATAAATTAACCTTTCAAAAAGTTCTCAGCATTTAGAAGTCAAGAGCTAAACTCTCCTAAACTGGGTAGGGTGAGGTGCATCTGTAAGCCTAGCGCTAGGGAGGCTGATGCAGGAGGACCACCAATTCCAGGCTAGCCTAATGCTGTCTCAAAATAAGCAAACACATACACACACACACACACACACACACACACACACACACACACACACCTACCTAGGTTTGCAGTTTCTCTGGGCTGTGGTCCCAGCACATCCCAGCCCCAAGGCTACTGCTGCCTGTCAGTTGAGACAGGAGCTGGTAGTTTCACAGTCCCTACCCTGCTCTGGAGCCTCATGATGGCCCCCTCAGTCTCAGAAGTCAGGAGGCCATATGGACAGTTGAAGTGTCATCTCGGCCCTTCTCTCCAGGCTGGACACTGTCCCTGTCAAACAGTGGGTGCTTGGAGGATGGCTCTAGGAGCCTTTCTCCCATATGAAGCCAGCACACAGTAGGCCTGCAGGTCCTAGAATCTGTTTGATGTCTACTGCTCACCAGGCTGAGACCCCTGGCTGCAGACACTGGTACGGCCCAACCCAGTCCAAACTGGAATTTGGCAAGAAGGCTAGCCAAGGCCAGGGTTTAAAAATACTGTGGAGTCAGGGAGCTAGCCACTCAGGGCCCAGGCTGGCAAGGACAGTGCCCAGGGTGGAGAGCAGCCTGTCTGGGATAGGCCAGTGTACAGCACGGAAACAGCGGGGGGTGACATGGCCTGACTTTGACTAAAAGCCAGCTGTCAGGCCTGGGTGCTGGACAGCCTCCAGCTTGCTCCAAGCCAGGGTCCCCTAGCCCAGGGAACCTGGGCTGCTGCTTCTGGGCTCCCTGCACTGTAACCTCAGGAGCCAGAGTGTGCCTAGCCCTCAGAGCCACGCTTAAATATACCCATGGAGGACAGCAAGCCTGTGGCTGGACTTGGAAGGAGCCACAGCTGACCTGGCTCCCACTGGGTGCCACGCTCTTCAGAGGTGTGAGCTCATGGGAACATAATGGCCTAGGGGGAGGAGAACCATCCCAAATGGGGAAACTGAGGTGCAGGAGCAGGGCTGCCTCTGTTCCTGGCCTCCTGTGCTCATGGGGACATCAGCACAAATGAGCAGGTGAACTAGATTCCTCCTGCTGCAGACAGTGAAGCCTGCATCTTGCCGAGCTGCCCCACAGTTTTTCCCTACCCCCCAGGACCTGTACAACTATAGCCACCTTGTGCAACTCACTTCCTGACACTCCTTCCAGGTTTAGGTCCAGACTTCTCTCCCCTCCCCCATCTTGTCCCTGGCCTTGTAAACCCCCTTGTAAATGCGTTCCTTTGTGAGTGAGCCAGCAATCCCTTCTCAGTTCCTGGACAGCGGCACACTTGTCTATAGGCCTCATCGAGGTACCTGGAGGGATTCTGGCCTTTGATAGTCACGGAGTCATGATCACCACGCACACAGGTGAAATCACGTCTGTACTCCATCGAGAAACAGAAGAACATTTGGTGTGGTGATCTGTCTAGGGTTGCACAGTACCAGGGTGGCCCAGATATGGCCTTCAGGCTCCCAGCCCATTCGGACTAGGAGTCCCTGCTGGCTTTGCAGAACCTGGGTGGGCTTGGTGAGCTTGGTGAGCAACCTCTCTGGACCCTGAGCATCTGCCCAGATCTGGCTCTTGAGTTCTGTATACCACCTAGGGTGGACATTTTGAGGATGGGCACCCACTCTGCGGGTGAGAATCAAAACTCCGGGAAAGAAAGTGCATGGTTATTTACACAGCCAGACAAAGCACTTGGGCTTTGGGACCCAGAATCCTCCTCTAGGTCCTCTCATGCTTTGAATTGTCTGTGGCCCGCTCTTTCCATGAGTGAATGAATGAATGAATGAGTGAGTGAATGAATAAGTGAATGAAATCATCCACCATGTTGGGGGTGCTCAAGGCAAGGGCCATATGGCCTTTTCTCACAGCTGCCTGGCCCAAAGCAAGCTAGAGAGAGACAGAGACAGACAGACAGAGACAGACAGACAAAGAGAGGCTTGAGAGAAGTTTGTGGGTTCAGCATCACAATGAGCTCCAGGTCTGTGGCATGGAGTCTCTGTCAGGCCAGCACAGAGCCAGGCACTAGGGAGGCTGAGGCAGGGGCCATGACTAAAAATTTCTAAAGGCCAGGGCTGCAGTTGGCTCTTCTGGGTGGGGTATGGGGTGCTGGGATATAACAGGAGTTTGGTTAAGATCACCTCAAAGGAGAAAGTGTGTGAAGCTGTGGTGTCCTGGAGAGTTCCCTTCTCTCCCTGGACCTCAGTTTCCCCTCCAAGACAGCGGTCATAGACGGAGGACTCACAGTGTCTCTGCACAGCTCACTTCTAGTCCAGAATCTCTTTCAAGCAAGGAAAAAGGAGTGGCACTCAGTGTGGTGACCAGTCCTACCCAAGGTCGCAGCCAGGAGAAATGGAGTGGCAGGTGGCCGAGTTCTCCCATATCCTTGGCTCGCCCATCTCCGCTGCAAGTAGCCTAGGCTTGTGTTTTACTGAGCACTTCCTGTGTGCTGGAATGATTCAAGCTCGTGCAGGCATTAAACATCATTAATCTTTACCAAAGTGGGGGAGGGGAGCGTTCCTCCCTCTCAGACAGAGTCCTTGAATACGGGTCACGGAGCCAGTGGTCTCAAAGCCAGCCCTCACTATGGCAGACTGGCAGAATCTTTGGTTTTAAATCACAATACACCCTGTCAGGCATTCAGTAAGCACTTACTAGTTGGTGAGAGTGTGGAGTTGCCCAGGGAGATAAGCAGGGGTTTCCTGTTCCGGCCACAGTGTACGGCCCCACAGGGGCTTCCATCCCTTCCTTCTGTTGCCCCCTCACCTCCCCTGGGAAGATTCAACTCAGGGGGAGGGTGGCCGGTGGCGGGTCAGAGCTGTGGCCAGGGCAGAGCCTGCCTGCCAGGGTGTCAGGTTTCGTGGTCAGGCACCTTCGCCCCTGACCAGTCCTGTCTTTCCAAAACAGAACATTCAGTTACCGCCTGTCCCCGGGTCCTGCTGCCCCTGTGCCCTGACCTCGCTTCCTGCCTGCCGCCTGGGTTTTCCCAGTACCTTGTCATTTGCTGGAGTAGGAAACAAGGGCAGGGAAGGAGAGGCTCCAACGCTGACAGAGAAACACAGAGGGGCAGAAAGAAACAGAGCAGACCACCATCCCCCTGCACCCCAAACTTCCTCTGTGGCGTTTCCTCCAGGGGGCCCTCGAGTTTCTTCCAGTGCTTTGACCTTTCCTCCCCAACAACCTGTTTGTGTCCTGATCTTCACGGCATTCACTTAACCAACCCCTGGTCATTCCTCATCCCCTGGGAAACCCTCCCTGCCTGCCTGCCTGGGAGCATGCTTCCCTCTCAAAATTGCTATCCATCCTTGGCTTCATCTCCTCTCCTGGGCGTCTGCTTCTTAGAGGCAGACACCACATTACGAGGCTCACACAACACCTTCCCTGACACCCAGTAGGCACTCTGTAGATTAGCTAGAGCTCACAGCTGCCTGTATTCAAGATGGTGGCTGTGTGAGTTAGGGCCTGTGTCCCCTCTTGTCCCAGGAAGGCATGCTCAATCTGTTATGTCCCCTGTTCCCCCAGTACCTGGCAGAACCGTGTGCTAAAGCGTTGCCATAATGAATGAATGAATGAATGAATGAATGAATGAATGAATGACCAGTGAGGGAGTGAATAAATGAATAGATGACCCCATCCATCTACAGGGTCTGAATCGTATTTTCACCCATCTACATGAGGTTCAAATACTCACTGTTGACCTTTAAGGCTGAGTCCAGGTCCCTGCCAGGGCCCCTGCCGTGCCCAGGCGTCCTCAGCCAGGGTCATAAGTCATGTCACTGAGTTGTTTTCATGGTGAGCAGCACTGTCAAGACAAATGGAACATAGTCGCACAAACAACCTCAATGTCACCAGTGGACCTTGGTCACTGTGGGACTGTCTCCAAGGCTGGCAGCGGCTGCCCAGGCCTTGTCCTGGGTTCTGGTCTCGGCTGCCCTGGCCCCTCCTCCCCAGTACTGGCAGGGCAGGAGGGCCCCTGGACCAGCACCCAAACACCCTGTCCTGCAGAGGTGCAGAGAGGGGCCTAGGGACCCTGTGGGGGTTGGAGCGCAAAGCTAACCTGGCTCATTACTTGGCTCAAGCTGGGCTCCACCTCTAGAAGCTTCCTCGCTCAGTCCTGCCATTGCTGCTGCTGCTGCTGCTGCTGTTGTGCTCAGGATTCAGCAGCTGGGGCTGTCCCTCCATAGGCTCAGAATCAAAAACAGCCAGCACCTAAGGAGCACCCCACGCTCAGCGGCCTGCTCTGAGTCTTCCCAGCTGTCCTCTGAGGCAGGAACCAAAACCACTGCCCTTTCACAGAGCGCAGCGAGGTAAAGCCACTGAGCCTATGTCACACAGCAGACAAGGAGGAGCCAAGATTCCATCCAAGCTCAGTGTGAGTCCGGAATCTGCGGTTTGGGGAGTCTGGCTCCCCGGTGACTAACTGTGGCAACAGTGCAAGGGTTCTAGGAGCCAATACCCTCCAACAGGCTTTAGTTAGCGCTAGGCCTCTTTCTTCACCTCTGACCCAGAGGTAATAATGGCGCTGTCACCAAGGGAGTGGACCCAAATGGACTCTCTACACAGTGCTTGCCATGAGGCCAGACTTCCTCCAGCTGACAGACACTGTCCTGTCTTCTAACACGGGGCCACAGTGAAAAGAAGGCGCGTCCACAGACCAGTTTTATAGGAGTGAGACGACGAAGGCAGAAGTGTGCTCCTGAGGGAAGGCCCGCATGCATTCTCAGACATGGATGCCCAGTGGGCCAGGATGCCCGGCATGCAGATCTGATCCACCCTGCACGATGACCTGTGGGGTCCTGATCCACACTGGTGTCTGCCCTGACACTCAGCAGCTTCCCTGGGTCACCCCGTCAGGATCAGCTCAGCCTCCAGACATTGATGAGGGTCCCCGGGGACAAAATGACTTGTTCTCAGCCCCTGGGCTTAATGCTCATTGTGTGCAGGGCACAGAGGCTGCGACCAGCAGCACTCCCGGGAAGATGGGCTCTTCTGGCAGCTGCCACGGTGCCAAGTGCCTTCTGTGGGCTTCTCCTCAATCATAACCCTGGCACCTGTGAGTGGAGAGCATTCCGTTTCTTCTTTCCCCACACGGCTGTCTCAGCTCACTGCAGGACAGACTCCCTCACAGTATGAACCACACAGGAGCAGATGTGTCATTCCCCACCTTTTCCCCTCCCTCCCTCCTCTTCTCACCCCCCATCTCTCTCTCTCTCTCTCTCTTTCTCTCTCTCTCTCTCTCTCTTTTGAGACAGAGTTCTTTCCTTTAGGAAATTTAGTTTACCCAATTAATGGAAATCTGTAAAGTATATGAAATTACCAAAGAATAACAACAGAGTCTTGAAAAGAAACTTTGTAAAATAAAGAGGATAAAAAAACAACAACAACAAATCTTATTGTGTCACACAAAGGCTAGTTTTACCTTGAGTCACTTTCTCCAGTTTGAATTTTAAAATTTTTAAATTTGGGGCTAGAGAGATGACTCAGAGGTTAAGAGCACTAGCTGTTCTTCCAGAGGTCGTGAGTTCAATTCCCAGCAACCACATGGTGGCTCAAAACCATCTATAGTGAGATCTGGTGCCCTCTTCTGGTGTGCAGAAAATTCTGTACATAATAAATAAATAAATCTTTAAAAAAATTTAAAATTTTCTCTGGTCACGTTGGCACATGCCTATAATCCCAACACTCAGGAAGGCAGAGGCAGGAGGATCTCTATGAGTTCCAAGCTAGCCTGGTCTACAAAGCCAGCCCAGGACAGCCAAGGCTACGCAAAGACAGTCTGTCTTGAAAAAAAAAAATTAAATTTTCAGTGTTTTGCCTACACTTGTACCTGATGTCTGCAGTGGGTAGAAGAGGGTGTCAGATCCCCTAGAACTGAAATTACAAACAGTTGTGAGCTGACATGTAGGTGCTGAAAGCAAACCTGGATGCTCTGAAACAGCAGCCAGTGCTCCTAGCAACTGAGCCATTCTCTCTCCAGACCCCATTTTGAAACTTTATTAGAAAGTGGCAACCATATTTATATGAACCCCCAAGCCCTTCTGTTCCCCAAACAGTACGGTAGTGCCACATAACTGCAGAATCTTCTTAGTTGTTACTGATTGAGCCAGAGTTCCTCCCTACTGCTCTGGTCTCACTCTTTTCCTTCACAACAGGAATCCCAAACTTTTGCTAGATTATGGGGCCAGTCCAGAAAAAGAAAAAAACCAAAACCCCACACTTCCAGCCTCCCTTGCAGCTATGTGTGGCCATGTGACTAAGTTCTGGCCAATAGAACATGAGTAACTGCCATCCTTAAAGGTGTCTCTTCTTTCCAACTTCCTTGTGGCTATTTGGAAGGCAGATGTGATGGTTAGAATCTGCGAATATCTTGGGCCAAGGAGGAGCAATAGAGAATAAGGGTGGTCAGCCCCTAATGAATTCCCAAAGCCATTCTGCCAGCCCAGGGACCATTTCTTCACTTTATGTAGGAGAGGAACATGTTCCCTTCATCTGACGTCTGTTTATTTGGGGCTTTCTGACACTGAGAGGGGAACTGAGTCCTAAGTGTTTTGCTGTTACAATTT
Source organism: Psammomys obesus (assembly GCF_907164565.1). Taxonomy (NCBI): domain Eukaryota; kingdom Metazoa; phylum Chordata; class Mammalia; order Rodentia; family Muridae; genus Psammomys; species Psammomys obesus. The sequence goes on along the minus strand of NW_026596234.1, from coordinate 10,242,936 downwards.
GAAGACTCACCTTTAACATAATAGCTGCCTGTATGTGGGTGTGCGGTTCGCTCTCATTAATTCCAAGGAGTACGCATCATCACTGTTAGTGATTATTTCCTCTGCGTGGAACCCCAGAAGGACCTGGTAGCCAGAGGACACAAACCATCTTGAAGCTGCTCATGCCTATCCCCCAACTACGCCCACAGCAGTTCAGCTTGCACCCAAACTCCCCAGTGCAGATGGACACAGGACCTGATTTTTAAAGCTGAGACAAGGATTCCCATGTTCAAAATAGTTGTCTCCAGGGCCAAGTGAGCTGCCACAGCTGTCCCTTTCTAAGTAGTTCTTGAATACAGAATTTTCTGTGGCAAGTCACTGCCTACAATGGCCCAGTGTCTGTCAGTACAACAGAAGCCGCTACCCTAACTAGCTCATGGGGAAGGGTGTCAGGAAAGGCTGTTGCTGGATGTTGCTAGCCGGGCAGGAGCCAGTGGAGGCCTCTCTATGGACATCTCCGTCCGAACGGCACAGGGGCCTGAGAAGTTTCTGTAATTATGATCTAAACAGGAAGGCTGGGTTGTACCCGTCCCGAGGCAGAGGTCTCAGAGACCTCTTGTAACTTCTAGGAACCCCATGCACGGGGGGGGGGGGGGGGGGGGGGGGGGGGGGGAGGAGGCGCCGGGGGGGGAGGTAGGCCCATCCCGCAGTGCAGAATTGGGGGGGTGT
>NW_026596234.1:10225786-10242128 GCF_907164565.1 Psammomys obesus | reverse complement strand
GGGGGGGGGGGGTGCCAGCCCAGGGAAGCTCTACGCTGAGAAAGTTCACACAGTCCTGACAACTTGTCAGAGCATTTTCGGCTGAGGCTGGCATCAAAGGATGACTGCCCAAGAGGGGTGGAGCTAGGAGGCTCAGCAGGGAGGGCCAGCACCACAGAAGGTTTACCTGAGGGCAGGGGAATGGGAGTGTGTTGGGGGCGGAGCAGGAGGATTGGAAGTTCAAGGTTGCAGCTGCAGACTGGGATCCAGGGCAGCCTGAACCACAGAAAACCCCGTCTTTTTTGTTTGTTTTTGTTTCGTTCTGTTTTTAGAGACAGGGTTTCTCTGTGTAATAGCCTGTCTGTCCTGAAACTTGCTTTGTAGACCAGGTTGGCCTTGAACCCACAGAAATCCACCTGCCTCTGCCTCCCAAGTCCTGGGATCAAAGGCGTGTGCCACCACTGCCCTGCAGAAGAAAAACAATAAATGATGGGCAGGACAACACCCTGGCTGGAGCTGCTTAGCTATGCAGACCTCTTTCCCCTGTTTAATCCTCCTGTTGGGACCCCCAAGGTGGATCTGGGGGGGTCACTGAGACTCTATTGTTGTTCCTCCCACTGCGGCCATGTTGAATACATCTGCTTTCCGTGCCTTTCACCGGGATTCTCTTTCTAGTTGTCCTGTTAGGGCAAGTAGCTGAGCCTGGCATGTCACTATCTCCAGGCTCTGACCCTGACAACTGCAGTGACACTTTCACCCACTGACCCCTCAATGCCCCCTGGGCCTCTCTGCTGCCCTGCCATAGCTGGATGTCTCTGGTGAGGCCTCCAGGCTGGCAAAGCCTTTCAGCCCCCGTACCCACGCTACAAGGGCAGCTGGGAAAGTGAGTCTTCTGGCATCTCCCAGGGCAGGGGAATCTCCCTTAGTGTGGGCCAGGTGCTGGAGGCCAGGAAGTGGGGCAAAGGTCAGCTCTCCAGGTAAAGACCTGGCTAGGCCTGCAGAGGAATGCAGGAAGGTTCCAGCACCTTCCTGGACCTGGGCAAACCTCCACGGTTACCTGTCCCCACTGGAGTCTGAGAACGGTGCAGAGAGCGGTGCCGAGTCTGTGTCAGCCTCAGGGTTCACCCAGCCCTGCAAGGCTAAGGGAGAGCCAGGGCTCAGACAATAGGCAGCAACACCTCCAGAAGCCCCCATGGGTGGTCAGGAGCTAGAGCAGGTGCATGGAGGCCATTTCCCTCCTGAAAGGCAGTTGTACCTCCCTCAAGGCTCCAGGCCTGGCTTCGCCTGTTGGGTCTTCCATGGGGGAGAAAGAGCAATCCTCAGGCCCCCACAATACAAAGCAAAATATTAACCCCCCCCCCCAAATATTATCCTACTGCAGCCTCCAGAGCTATAAGGGCAGACAGGAGCAACACCATGAAGAAACAGGAGCTGTGTCACTGACGCCAAGTTGCCGCCGGTAAGTCTTCTCTGAAGAAGGTGGCATTTGAACAGAGACACAGAGAAAGTCGGCTGAGCTCGGGGGAAGTGGGCTCCAGGCAGACGGATCAGCCAGTGCTACGGCCCTAGGGTAGGAATAGGTGTGGCACTTGCCATCCTTGATGAGGTGGCCAGGGTGGCCAGGGCTAGACCCATGTTCATGACTCCAGTGAATTGGGATTGGGTGGTGGCGGTGAGGGTGGGCGTGGGGGGGCGGGAGCAGCTCGTTAGTTAAGCTTCTCTGGAAGAGCATGATGTCAAGGCCTACAGTGAATCTTGCCTTGTGCTGGGAAACAATGGGGTAGAACTGGGGGAAAGTGTAGCTGAGAGTCAACTGACCAGAGGGCCGGGGCACATGAGGAATTTATTAACAATCTCTGTTTGAAAAAGCGCTCCCCAGTGTGGGGCAGAAGAGGCTAATGACTGACTTCAAAGACATGTTTACTGTGATGTCCCCAGCGCAGGCATCAGAATGGCGGGCTAGAGGCAGCTCCTGGCCAGAGATGCCAAAAGACACAGTTAAGCCAAGCTACTGGGTAGAGTCATAGGTTGGGGGTCTCTCCGGAAAACCTGCACATTCATCCATGCCTTTCTTCAGAGACCATTCATTATGGACCCATTCTGGGTCTTCAGGGAGTGCTGTGGCCATTCCTGTTCCAGGACTACAATTGCACCAAACACAAACACATCACAGACTTCAGTTCTGGAACAGCACTTCCTCATCCAGTGAGCGGAGAGGTGTGCCAGGATGCGCTCCAGTGTACGGAAGAGGTAAGATGACAGCTGTGCCTGTGTTCTTTATGACCCCCCTTGTTTTTATGTCGTCATCTGGAGGGACCCAAAAACAGCAACAAAACAGAGCGGGGATGGAGTCAGGCCCTGGAGATCATGTGTCTGACGGCAACTTGGAAGTGGAAAAAGAATTTGACAACTGTTCGCTGGCAAGAAGGAAGAGCAGGAGGAAGGCTGGGTTCCTACAAGGCGCCCTTCAGACCCCTTAACTGGCCTGGTTCCGGCAGGCAGAGGCATCTTAGGATAAAACTGTAAGAAGGCCAGGTTTTGCTTTCATGAAAAATGCAAATGAAAGCCACAGGAAGATGTCATAGAAAACTGTTAGCTGAGGGCTGAGTACACAGCTCAGCAGGCAGAGCTGCTTGCTGAGCAAGAACAAGGACCTGAGTTCAAATTTCCAGACCCTGTATTAAACAAAAGTCATGGTCATGCTCTTGCCCCTAATCCTGGCACCATGGGAGACAGGAGGAAGCTGGCCACCAACCTAACGAGGCTCAACACTGGAGGAAAACAAAGCAGGACACGCAAGGTCCTCTTCCGGTCTCCATGCAGGTACGTCCAGGCAAACCTGTGCACAAATGCTCACATACAACACACACATACAATTACACACACACAGACACCTGTCCACACAGATATACATACACACACATATATACTCACACACACACTTACACATACATGCACACACTCACACGTATGCACACATGTACATACACACACGTATACCCATACACAGACTCACACATGCACACACTCACACATATAGTCACAATGCATAAACTCACACACACTCGTGTACACATAGACACACTCACAGTTACACACAGATACACACAACGCACATGCACAGATACACAACTCAGACACACGCGCACACTTTACTAAGCCGCACTTCCACGAAAAGTGTGGGGTCTGTCTCTGGGTTGCTCAGTTCGGCTTCTGGGACTTGTCTGTTCCTCTCATGCTTCAAATAAGAAGGAAGTCTGAAGAGCAGGGACTGGCCATCCCACCGAGACCGGGGCCCCTTGGAGAGCGTGGTTCTGTCCTCCTTCAAGGGCGTGCTCTCTTATCACCACCCCCCAAAAGCTGCACCCTGGCAGGCTTGGGAAACAAAGCCAACGCTGGGTTGGGCCCTCGTCTGAGCCTGTTGCCTGCTCTGCCACCAGGCGAGCAGCCTTGGCTTCCCGAAGTCCTCCTCAGGTGCCTTCAGTGCCATTCAGTGGAACCACAGCAGCATCGGGAACACGTGGAGAGGCAAGCAAGACGCGCTGCAATTTCAAAGCACTTATCTGGGGCCTGGGGAGATGGCTCAGCAGTTGAAAGTGCTTCCTGCTCTTCCAGAGGACCCAAGCATGGGTTCCCAGAACCCCCGTCAGCAGGCTCACAACTGCCTATAATTCCATGCTGAGGGACCCAAAGCCCTCTTCTGGGCTCTTCAGGCATCTGTGTTCACACATGTACACACTCACATACTCAAACACACACAACTTAAAAACAGGGCTTTATGAAGAACCCCACTTACTTAGCCTATGGCTGGCTGAGACCAGAGGCTGGACTTGGGAGGGTCTCCCACTCAGTGGGAACCTATTTGGAGTTTGGAAAAGGACTCTTTCTGCCTGGGACCCCTGAGGCACGCACAAATGGCCAGTGGCCAACGGCCAGCCGAGCCTTGTCACTGTGACTCTGGTGTCTTCCAGTCTGGAGGTCATCCTGGAGGAGCAAGGCTTAGCCTGGGAGGGTTTTGACCCCCTGCTTGCCAGGCCTTCGGGCACCAGAGGCCACTGGGTGAGCTGCCTTGCCCTGCGGGTGCCCTGTCAGCCTCGTTTCACACAGAACAGAGGCTCAGAGAAGCTGTGTGACCTCTCTGATCTCACACAGCTGGGGCCCCGCATGCTGCGCAGTCCACTCTGTGAGCCTGACAGCAGCGGGGGCGGTTTGTGTGGCTGAGGGTCCAAGGAAGAGAGAGAAAGTCGGCGGCCTGCAGCTCCCCTCACAGACAAGGCAGTCCCCTCCAGGGCTGGCAGGGGCTGAGGTGGACAGGCGGCCACTGCCCGGGAACTGGGAAGCTGAGCTACTCTGCCTGCCCGGCAGCAGCAGCAGCAGCAGCAGCAGCAGCAGCAGCAGCGTCCGTGGCTGCCGGCCAGGCCCTGCCTGACGTCAGGCTCTGACCAGACCGGGGACATAATGTGCTGGCATAGGGACAAAGGCTGAGTGCAGAGGCGAGGTGGGGCCATCCAGAGAGCCTGGGGGGGGGGGGAAGGTTTACAGAAGGAGGAACAGGCTGATAGGGACATAGAGAGATGAGGGGAGCTGAAAGGGTGTGGATGAATCTCGCTTCCCTGCAGTGGGGAGCCCTCTTCTGACCATGAGGCTTCAACATGAGGCCATGGCGCAGACCTTGGCCTGGCTGGCCTGGCTTGGGCATACAACACCCTGCTTATGGGCTCAAGAAGGCCACAGTCTCAGGGCCACCACGTCACCAAAGCCAAGCAAGGTCACTCCTGGCCTTCCAGCCACGTCGCCCTTATACAGCTTAATTATTAAATCTACCAGGGCTGAGGGTCTGAGCCTGCTTCTTCCTCATGAGTAAACCCGAATCCTCTGTGGGCGTGGGACCCCCCCCCAGGGGTCCCAGGACACTTGCAAAGGAGAAGTTTCAAAGTCTCCTCACTGATGTTTCCACACTGCTCCAGAAGCCTTGGCAGTCATCTCCTCCTCCTCCTCCTCCTCCTCCTCCTCCTCCTCCTCAGCTAGGAAGTAAGTGGGAGGATACCTGTGCCCACTCAGGAATTGGAGGTCAATTGGGTGACCTTCTTCAGGTACCATACACGCTGTTACTAAGACAGGGTCTCTCACCTGTCTAGAATGTGCCAGGTGGGCTAAGCTGCTGCCAGTGAGTGCCAGGACCCTCCTATCTCCGCCTCTCCAGTGCTGTTCTCAGCTTTTTACAAAGCCTCTCTCAGCAATCGCCTCACCCACTGACCCAGCTCCTCAGCTGTTTCTTTGTCATCCACTATCGAGCCTGTCTGGGTGCTAGGGTCATGGAGGATGGCCTGACCTGTTCCCAGGAGAGAAGGGACCTCATCCATCCAGTGAGCCTCCAGCACCGAGAAATGGCCTGACATGAAGCAGAGTCCAGTATACGTGTTCAATATTGGATGAACTGATGAGAAAATCACCGGAAATGGTGCTCAGGAACTGATGCGGCTGGGATCACACGGTTGCCCACGTCAGTATCGGGATTTGAACCAAGAACCAGCTCTACGATTGGCACCTAACATGGCTGACGCTAGATACCGCTGGAGAGCCCCACCCCAATGGAGCAGAACTCCACCCTTCACGAAGTGCCAGGCATTTGACCCTCCTCATGGAGCCTGCAGCTGCACTGACGCCCAGAACCCACTGCGTATCGGGGAAACTGAAGTTCAGAGAGGGTGGGGATCTTCCCCAGGCCACACAGCAACCAGCCAGCGGAGCTGGGATACGAGCCTGCCAAGCCCTGCAACCGGTCCTCATCATTTCCTACATGTCCTGGGCCCTGCGGAGGCCCAGAAGGGCTCTAGGCTAAGTGCGCAGAGTTATGCCTCTCAGCACCCTGGCATGGCCTCCAGCAAGGAATGCTGGGAAGTAGGCTGGGTTCAGGATCTGGGTCCCTGGAGTTTGAAGCCGGCCCTGCCGTGCCTGGCTGCACAGCCTAAGGTAAGCAGACTCTCCTCGCTGGCCTTTGACAAATCTGGCTGAGAGTCTGTAGAATTGGAAGGGCTGCCTCCTTAAGCTGGTCCACAGGGTGACACATAACTGAATGTGAGGTTGTGAAAAATTCAGCCACAGGGAAAGGTTTCTGAAAGAGTAATGGCCAAAACCTAATTCAAAGTCAAACAAGTAACAATGGAGCAAAGCTAAGCAGCTTCTTCTGTGCTCTCCTATATTGTAACACACAGCTTTTGCCACAGCTTTGTCCTGGACCAAAGATGGATTATGTACCCTGCATGCCATCCACCAGGCAACACCAACAAATGTCTCCTGAAAGGCCACCATTAGGCCGAAGGTGTCCTGTTCAGAGGCAGGAGCAGGCCTGTGGAGGAAGAAACAGACATGGGAGGGCCCCGCTGGTAAGAAGCGAGGACCTGAAGCCTCAGGGGTGCCTCCTGAGAGAGCAGCCACACGGCAGAGGTGGCAGCCAGCCGTCCCACGTGGTGACACGGATCCCGAGGACACTGATGCTCCGTTCATCCCTGGGCTCCCTTGTCCTGCAATAAGTGTGAACTGAGCCTGCTCTGTACTTGGCTGAGGGCAAGGCAGGCGCTCAGCTAGAGCGGCTGTGTGACCCCTCAGATCCCACACAGGAAGGGGACCACCAGGAGCCAACAGAGGTGAGCATAGCTCACAGTTGGTCCTAAGGGGTTGGCAGAGGGTGTCATCCAGGACCACAGAGCTTCCAGTTGGGGTGACATTTCTTCCCACATGAGTGACAGGGAGGCTGCTGGGGGGGGGGGGGTGGATAGAAAAGAACTTTCCAGGCGGAGGGACCAGTCCTTGCAGAGACCTCCAGGTGGCAGAGAACAAGGTCAGGGACGGGAGTTCTGAGAGGGACAGCTCTGGACACACTGGGGCTGAGGCTGGGTGCTAGGGTGGGAGATTTATTGAGAGATTCATCCCAGTTCCTGGCCTGCAGTGGATCCAGGACGAGCAGGAATCCTGTCCGCTGTCCTAGTCACAGCTCACAGGGGACATACACCTTCTGGTGGCTTGGAAATCCCTGGCGCTGTATCCAGAGCTCCAACCGAACGGCTGCTCTCTCAGGTGGAAAACTGAGGCCCGAGAGGAGAACACCCATCTCCAGGATCTCACCTCTAGAATGCTGTGGAGGTGGAGCTGGGCCCCAAATCTTCACACGGTTTAACCGAAGGTGAAAAGCAAGGAGGAGAGGAGGGAGGGAAGCAGGAAAAGGGAGGAGGAAAGGGTAGGAGGAGAGAAGAGAAGGAGGAAATGGGAGGAGAGGAGGAGAAGGGAGGAGGTGAAAAGAGAAAAATGGGTAGAGGAGAGAGGAGGAGGAAGGGTAGAGAAGAATATGAAAGGGGGAATGGGGAAGGGTGTGGAGAAGACACAAGCTGCACAGGCCATCTCCATTCAGTCTTAGCCAGTGTCACAGATTAAAGTATTTTCCACAGAAACTCCCTTTCCACTTCCTTTTAAACACAGGGCTGAGTGCCAGTGTTGGATCTGAAGTGTCCCCATGGGCTCGTGTTTTGAATACTTATTTCCCAGCTGGGGGCACCGTCTTGCCACTGGTTTAACTGAGGAGGAAAAAAAAAGCCTCCATAGGGTTGGCCTATAGGCAAGCCTGCAGAGGCATTTCCAGCCCACCATGGGCGGAGCCATCCCCTGGCAGGTGGTCCTTCGTTAAATAAGAAAGCAGACTGAGCAAGCCTCGGAGGAGCAAGGCAGTAAGCAGCATCCTCCAAGGCCCGTGCTTCAGACCCAGCCTCTAGGTTTCCTGCCTCACCTTCCCGCAGCGATGGACTATGACCTGAGACGGAAATAAACCCTCTCCTTCTCAAATTGCTTTCGCTTATCACGCAGCAGTAGAAACCTAACTAAGACAGGCAAATCCCCGGAGCTCTCTGGCTGGCCAACCCCTAGCCCAGTGGGCTCAGTGAGAGTCGCTATCTCGAAAATTAAGGTGGAGAAAGATAGAGGAACACACCCAACGTCGACCAGTGGCCTCCATATCACACGCATACACGTGCACCTGCACGAGCGCGTGCACACACACACACATACACACACACACACACACACTCACCTGCCCACGTGCATGTACATTGCCCCTGCACACACACCTGCACGCTCACACACACTTACACACTCACACAAACACATGCACTGCACACAAACCTGCACACGCACACACGTGTGTAGACAGGTAAACCCAGAGACACGTACAGAACCCCAGAATAAGCCACGAAAAACAAGACCATCCCCTCTTTCCTCACAGATCAAGGGCCATCCCTTGCTGTTTGTTACACGGCGGCGGGCGGTGGCGGTGGCAGATCCTGCCTCGGGACCCCCGTGGAGCTGTCGGCATCAGCGGGTGACGATAAAAGGTGCTGGGCCGGCTACTCAGGAGGTGGAGAGAAGATCAAAAGTTCAGGGCCTGCCTAGGGTACACAGCAAGTTCGAGGCCAGCCTGGTCAGCTAATATGATCCAGTCTCAAAATAAAAGAGGGGGTGGACAAAAAGGAGCTCCCTGTGGCAGAGCGTGAGGTGGGGCATCATGGAGAGGGGGTCTTCGGGGACACCCTGGCCAGGTTGACACTGGGAGGCTAGGTCCTGGGGTGGGAGATTTCTGTAGTGATAGAGGGTTTGTCTAGCAGCCACAAAGCCCCAGGTACAGCTACCAATAAAGGGAGAGAGAGAGACTAAAAGGGAGGGGAAGGAAGGAGAGGGCCAAGCAGGGAGGAGGAGGAGAGGGAGACAGGACACAGCTGGATTTAAATTACAGATTAACAAGAAATGACGCTGCTGCGACTCCCTTATCCTGTTTTCTCTCGTGGTCCAGCCCTACCCTCACAGGGACACACCGGAGCACATAATTCTGTGCCTGGCAACCCCCCTAAGGAGTGCTCCATGCGAGTCCCCCAGGGCTGGCATCAGCACCCAGGTCTCCCATAATGGCTCTACCTTCTCTGGGCTCCAAACTGTCCATCTCAGATGGTGACTTCCAGAGTGGGGGGGGGGGGGGGGGGGGGGACTTGATGAGGGACCTGGAGGGCTCTGCCTGGCGCTGTGTCAGCTGAGGGGGGTGAGCTCTCCAGTCATCTCCTGATTTGATAACTGAGCCCTGGTTTGTGATCACCAAACCATGCCTGCCAGGCGCGGCTGTCCCATCACAGTCTGCCAGTGTCACTGCCCGGTGAGCCTGTGACGTGGCTCTAGCCGGTTGAGACCGCTAGAGAAGCCTAGAGGGATTCCTTCTCTGGGGACCAGTCTCCTCAAGGACAGGACAGTACTGTCTCCAACCTTCATTTGTGCCTGGGACATTGTAAGAACGTAGTGTTACCATCTAGCATGAGAATCCAGCTGCTGCTCAGGACACACCTGCATGGCCCCTCCCCTCTCCCAACACCACACTGAGACAAGGTCTGGGAGTCCCTACCCAACAGGCTTTCCAGGGCCAGGACCTCTCACAAAGGGTATTGGTGGCCACACATGCTGCTTGCGTCCAGCCTCCTGCCTCCTGCCTCCTGCCTCCTGCCTCCTGCCTCCTGCCTCCTGCCTCCTGCCTCCTGCCTCCTGCCTCCTGCCTCCTGCCTCCTGCCTCCTGCCTCCTGCCTCCTACCTAGGAATCCAAGAGCCTGGCTTTGGGCTTGCACTGTGCCATACACACAAATTTAACAGCACACCCAGATCTGTGACCATTGCAAGAGAATAAAGCAAGCACATCTTGGGCCCGATGCCATGGGCTTCTAGGGATGATGCTGTATCCCCAGGGGGACGCTTGGGAGTGATGGAGGCTGTCCTGCTTAGGAAAGGACACCAGGATGAACGAGCATGCCTCTTCCTGTGCCCAGGAGGGCAGAGAGAGATCTGGCCCCGCCTGCTGTGCCCCAGGAAGGGAGGGGGTCTGCTGGGCTCTAGGGAAAGTGTGGCTCTATTCTACTAATCCCTGATCCTCGCCCTCTGTGCCCTCGGCCACATTTTCATCAAGGGAGCCCCCACCTTGCTCATCTCTGAAGCAAACTGCCACAGCCTCTGCTCCTGAGGGAGGGTAGGACATACTCCCAGGGTACCGCAATCTGCCTGTGGCCCAGCCAGGCCCATTTCCACGTGGTGGACTCAGAGCAGAGTACCATCCGCCCCCAGGCGGTTCCAGCTGGAAGCCAGACAGGCCTTTTGCTCCTGGAATGCAGGGCCCACGCCAGGCTGTGGAGAGGGCCTGCTGATAAAGGACTGCTGACCACTGCAGAAGCTGTTTCCTAGAGAAACGCCTTCACCTCTCCTGCCCAAGTTCCCAGGATGTGGCAAGCCCCAGATTCCTGGATCACTAGGGCAAGTTTCCAGAATCTTCCCTCCCAGCCACACACATCCCAAGGAAGTATAGTATGCCTGGCTGAAGAATGCTGGGAGTCGGTTAAAATGCCAAGAGGGCATGCTGGCCACACTAATGTGCTGTTTCTCTCCAGACCCTCTTCTTGAGGGAAGGTCGTTTGTTTACCTAGGGATGGCCATGCCTGCAGCCATGGCAGCCAGTCACCAGCATGTCCCTTTCTTTGCTGGGGGTCCATGCAGCCACTGCCGCTCTCAGGGACACACAGGACACACAGGAAGTGAAGGGACTGAGTGTCTATGTCCTTAAGAGCCTCCCTCCCCATGTTACCGAACTGGACAAGGGGCTTGCTGCATCTCTCTGTCCTTCTGAATAGATCTCCTTTTCTACTTTCCGCTCTTAAACTGGCTATGTGAGTGGTGGCCTGACCTGAGTTGGGGCAAAGGTTGGTGACCCCCAGGTTTGATAAGAACCAGGGGTTTGATGGAGCCTGCCTCTATCCCACCCAGTCCCTGTTCCCTGGTGAGAATGACTTGGCGGTTGTTCTGTGTCCTCTGGGACCAGGGGATCTCTGTGGGATTTGGGGGTCACTGCGCAGTGAGTGGCCAGTCAAGAGTGGCCCTGTGTGGGCCACCTTCCCCCACTGGCCTTATGTCCTCATCCTTTGCTTTCTAATGACAGCCTAAGCCCCAGCTTGAGACCCAGGCTTTTGCAGGTAAGATAGATGTGGCTGTTCCCACCCCGTCCCCAAGGGCCCAGGACTCTGAAGCTGGGCAGCACTCAGAACTACAGAGAGACACTGGACCCTCTGTTGACCCTCTGGCTCAGAGTTCTCAAGGTTCTACACAATGGCTCTCAACCTTCCTAATGCTGCGACCCTTTAATACAGTTCTTCATGTGGTGATCCCCAACCGTAAAATATTTTCATTGCCACTTTATAACTGTAATTCTGCTGCTGTTGTGAATCATAATGAAGATACCTGTGCTTTCTGATGGTCTTAGGCAATCCCTGTAAAGTCCTTCAGCCCCAAAGGGGTCGAGACCCACAGGTTGAGAACCACTGCTCTACACACTCTGTTTCTTGAGCTCCCTCCCTGAGTTTCACTCACAGCTAGCCCAGGGCCTTTGCGTCTGCCCTCTCCCCTCCCTGAATCTGCTACCCAGATTCTCATGTGTTCAAACATCACCTCCCGGGGTGCCCCATCTCCATCCCGCCTGGTCCCTCCCTCATGGTGCTTCCCTTGTGTGTATTTAAAAGCACAAACTATTAAAGCCAACAAGCTGTTGAATGACCTTGGGCTACAAGCTGGGGTCGGGGGATGAGCTGTATCTCTCGAACCCTGAACAAAACCTAGAGCAGTGGTGGCTTTTATGGGCCTTTGTTGGACAAGCCATGAATGTCTAAGTGATAGGAACAAGCAGGACTGTGGGGTGGTGTCAGGAGACCTCACTAGGCTCCAGCTGTGCCTGGCACTCAGGGGAGGCGTCCCCCACGAAGTTAGGCCAGAGCGGATGTTTGAGAAGAGAGAGAGATGGGGCAGGGAGGGGGTGATGGGAGAGGAGAGAACAGTGCATGCGAATACCCAGTGGGGTTCCCAGGGGGTGTAGGGGAGCAAGCCAACTCTTGTCCCCAAAGCCCTTCCCTTTTGGACCTAGTGTGTGCTGGACTCCCAGGCAGCTTGCTGTCCCCAGAAGCCCCACCCAGAGGGGAGGACAGTAGCCAAGCATAGAGGGGACAGATTTTATGCCCAAAGACTGTTTTACACCAGCACAGCCTCTGGCAACTGGAATTGCAGATAGCTATCTTCCCAAGAACCAAGGTAAGCCAGGCTCGGTGGCGCACACCTCTAGTCCCAGCGCTCAGGGAGGGAGAGGCAGGCAGATCTCTGCGAGTTCGAGGCCAGCCTGGTCTACAAATCGAGTCCAGGACAACAGGCTAGATGCTGTGTGGAGATACACATTAAACACACATTGCAAATACATACCCACACGCATGCATGCGCGAACACACACAGCATAAGCATCCATGCATGTGCGCATACATACATGCACAGGCGCGTACACAGAAAATGAATAATGTCTTGTATTGCTCACCAGATAGGCATGAAGCAACCTGATGTGTCACCACAGCACTCTGGAGGCTGAGGGAGGAGGATTGTGGGTTTGAGGCCAGCCTGGGCCTGAAGCTACAAAATCAAGTTTCTCCGTCCTGTGATTCTGTGGCCGTCCAAGCTGGGGTCACCCTCCACACAGGCAGAGTGGTGACCTCCTGGGCTAGGCAGGGCATGGATACACCCCTCCCCTGTGACCTCTGCCTGTTTGCCCAGAGGCACAGCCTGGCAGGCACAAGGGTCTGGTGAGCTCTGTGTGAAGGGTCAAGACGGTGCCAGCCCCTGCGGCCTCTAGACCTCAGCTCACATCTCTCCATCTCAGCTCTCAGCAGTCCCAAAAAGTTCCCCCTGGAGCCTGCGCCTCTGTCCCCCACACAGCCTCAGTGGTTGGCTGGCCCTGTTCCATCCAAATGGGACTTTTCTTCCTGCCCCACTGGGCCTCTAGAAGCTGGAGTCAGGGGGAGGATGGCACCCGGGAGCCTAAAGTCCTCCTCTTGGCAAGCCCTTTGCCTCCAGCTCTCTTGGCCCCTTCTTAAGTCTTAGCCAGTGTTACAGATTAAAGTATTTTCCACAGGAACTTAGGAGCAGAGGGGCTGAGAGGGTCACCAGGGACAGGCGGTGGCACCAAATTGGGAAGTCAGATGGCGGTGAGGGCTGGAGAAAGGAGGGTCTGGGGTTGAGCCAGGGGCTGAGCAGGAGCGACACAGGAGCTGGGGAAACAGGGAATTGAGGAGAGCAGTTCCTGCACAGTCTCCTCCTGTGACCCCCCCATGACACCCTGTGCCCAGAGCCATAGGAGGCTTCAGAAACTGAAAAGCAAGTGCAGATGAGTGGAGGGGCTGCAGGCAAGGAGAGCGCACAGGGCTGACCATGGGGACGGGTGGACACTGGCACACACCGGCTCCTGCCCAGGGGGACCCAGAGCCTGGGGAGTCCAGAACTTTCTGTTCAGGGCCCACAGCAGCTCGGCATGGATCTCCCAGTTCCCAACAGGTACAAGCAATCTGCTTTCTGGGAACGCATCATCTTTGCAGTTTGGTTTTATTATTTTAAAGCATGTGAGTGTGAGCGCTGGTTTACTTTCTGTGTGTGTTTAACTTTGTGAAGATCAAAGCACACATCAGACTGCCAGTTTGTCACAGTCACTTAACAGAGCCTTGGGACTAATGCAGCCTGGCCTTAGCCCTTAGGTCCTAAATGTTGACTCACCAAACAACCACCAGCAGGCACACTGAAAAGATACCAACCCCACCAACAATCCAACAGTCCATGGCTCTTAATTTGATTCTCTTTGACTCAATCTAAACATGCGAGCCTATCCAGCCACTCAAGGTAGCAAGTTGTTAAACTCACCAGGTACCTACTATGTGCTAGCCTCTGGGAAACCATTGTTACTGAAGGTAAACTAGCTGGGGCCCTGTCTCCTGCTTAGAGTCTGAGGGACCATCCCTAGGAACTACATGCAGATGCTGGAGCATGCCTGCTGTCCTCACTTATGTGACATCCATGCCTAGAACAGGACCTGCACACTGTGGGTGCTCAACAGGTGCTAAATGCAGTAGGTGTTGCCTGAACAGGCCTTCTCAAAAGGGCCAACAATCATGGACACACTGTGGCTTACGAGTCTTGCTTGGTCTACAAACGGAGTGACTGTCTGGCATCAGTGTCCAGGTGTCTTCACAACACAGAAGAGGTTAGCTTCCAACCCTGAGGTTTATGTTGCTAATGAATCTGATCTTGGGAAAATTCTAAAGGCTAAGAGGTGGGAGAAGGCCGGAGAGCACTGAAGGATGGGGCATGGGACTGTGGGAACACACAGTGAGGGGCTTAGCCCCACCTGGGAAGTCAGTGCACCCTCTGGAGGAGGAGGCACCTGAGCTGAGGAAGGCCACCGGATGGGATGAGAACACCTTCTCTGTAGCAGGCAGGCCCTAGCTAGTCCGGTTTCCCAGGTCTCTTGCAGCTATGCAGTTCTGCTCTAGAATATACCCAGTTCCTAAACAAAAGAGACATGACTGTGTCCCAATAAAACTTTATTTACAAACCCAGATGAAGGATCACAGCTTCCCCCCCGACCCAAGCCACAACTATGGTCTTTTGAGCCCTGAGCTAACTACAGAACAAAAGAGTTGGGTAGAAGGAGCTGCCTGTGTCTATACAGACCCTTGTCACACAAGCACAGAACTCTAAATCCATTCAATCTGTAAGCGTTTCAAAGCACTTACTATGTGCTTGGCACCGGCCATACCCTGAGCACCAAAAAATAATCAAGATAAACGTCACTGGGGAGACAGACTCCAACCACACAGTTACGAACAATTAAGCAACTCTGGCCTTGAGGAAGTTATTTAACCTCTCTGGGCTATAGGAGACTAGGACACATCAGGTATACCCTAGTGACTGCAAACACAGTCGCTGTTATTTCAGGTCAATGTGCAAACAAACACAATTCTCAAAGCACACAAGTCCAACACCAGGCAGAAACAGAGCAGTGACAAGCAGGGAAGGCATCTTGGACCCTAAGCAAATGGCAGCCAGGTCAAGGCAACCTAGACCACATCCTGGGAGTGGGCAGCCTGGAATGAGCTGTGTCTGCAGCCTTCCTGGCCCTGCGGCTGGACGCACTTAATTAAGAAGATGCCCGCCTCACTGCAGCCCAAGGTGTCTTCTCTAATTAACCTGAGCGTACAGAGCTTTGAAATCAAGGATGAAAGGGGAGCTGGGGTGAGTCTCCGGTCACAGGGCAATCAGTGGGGAACTGGGCTGTGAACCCCAAGAACTCGACTCCTGCTCACACTTGCACACCTGTGGGAATTGACCTAGCTCTGCTGCTGAGTGGAGTTTCGGGGTGCCCATGACAGAGCGGGAGAGGGGTGTGAGAGCTGGGCTCCAAAATATGTGGGGCTTCCCTCCTTCTCCCTCCCTCTTTCTCTCCCTTCTTTGCTCCCTCCCTCCCTCTCTTTCTGTCTTTCTCCATTTCTTCCTTTCTTTTTTGTCTATCCACTACCCCCCCGCCCCCAAGTGGCTAGATAGCCCAGGCTGGTGTCGAACCCCAGATCTTTCCACTTTAGCCTGTCAAGGGCTGGGATCACAGCTGTGGGCCACAGTTTCACTTTCACCTGTTGCTGGTGCTCCCGGACATTGGCAGCTGGGAGCCAGGTGAGTGACTAAGCCCCCTGAGGCTCCCGTTCCCTTTTTTGAAGTGGGTGACTACTGTGATAGCTACCAGTAAGCACAGGACACAGGGAAGAAATGATGGTCCCACTTTTCTTTGGGGCACATCACCATTACCTGCTCAGCCTTGCAGATAAAGACTTTGAGCCACCAGAGCCCGCCCGGCACTGCCCCAAGGGGACCCGATCACGCAGACCGTGACTGAAAAGGCACGCCCTGAACCTACGGTATAGAGAGAGGTTAAGTTACTCAGCCAAGGTCATGTGGCAGGGCCAGGCAGCCCGGCTCCTGGGTCAGCTTCGGCCTTACCAAGTGGGGACGAGGGAGGCAGAGAACTTGGGGTCCCTGTGCGTAGGCAGATGACCCTAAATCTGCCAACTGGGTGTTGCTGGGGACTTAATGGTTTTATTATATGTGTATGTGTGTTGTGCCTGCATGTATGTCCATGTACCATGTGCATGCCTGGTGCCCACAGAGACCATAAGACAGAGCTGGGTCCCTGGAACTGCAGTTACAGCCAGCTGTAGGTTGCCATGGGGATACTAGAAATTGAATCCTGGTCCTGTGGAAGAGTAGCCGGCTCTTAACCACTGAGCCACTCCTCCAGCCCATTTCTAGAGGTTTTTGAAGGGGTTACTAACCTTTAGTTTATGATATACATGAAGGTCAGAAGTCAGTCTCAATGCTCTTCCTTCCTTCCTTCCTTCCTTCCTTCCTTCCTTCCTTCCTTCCTTCCTTCCTTCCTTCCTTCCTT
>NW_026596234.1:10141818-10225776 GCF_907164565.1 Psammomys obesus | reverse complement strand
CTTCCTTCCTTCCTTCCTTCCTTCCTTCCTTCCTTCCTTCCTTCCTTTCTTCCTTTCCTTTGTTGTTTGTCATTTTGTTTTCTGGGGCAGGGTTTTTCTGTGTATCCTTGGCTGTCCTGGAACTCTCTGTAGACCAGGCTGGTCTCGAACTCACAGAGATCCATCTGCCTCTGCCTCCTGAGTGGTGGGATTAAAGGTGTGCGTCACCACCACTGCCCGGCTAATGTTGTTTCTTAGGAGCCACCTACTTGTTTTTTGTTGTTTTTTTTTTTAATTGTTAGTGTGTGTGTGTGTGTGTGTGTGTGTGTGTGTGTGTGAGAGAGAGAGAGAGAGAGAGAGAGAGCAAGAGAGCCATGGCTTGTTTGCAGAGGTCAGAAGGCAGTTTGCAGGGGTCAGTCTCACCCTCTTCCATATGAGTCCCAAGGACTGAGCAGGTCATCGGGTTTGGTGACGAGTGCCTCTGCCCGCTGGGTGTGCTGCTGTCCAATGTTGGTTTTTTCAGGTCTATAAATGTCCAGCATTTTATGGGGTGCTGGGGATAGGACTCGGGACTTCACAACTGTGTAGCAGTCATTCTACCCATTGAACCATCTCCAGCGCCAGCTTCTGGTTCTAAAGCCATGTTTATGTGTTATCTTATGCCCACTACCATCCCAGGAGGCTTCTGAGCACACAGGACACTGAGCCAGCGTGAACTAGCACACACACCCGCAATTCTGGCATTCAGGAGGCAGAGGCAGAAAGACCTTCAGTTCAGGGCTAGTGTGTGCTAAAGAGTGTGGGCCAATCTCAACCAACCGAGGGCTGGATGGCTCAGTGGGAGGGTGCTTTCCTAGTGTGAGCAAGGTCCTGGGTTCCTCCCCAGCACTGCATATAAAACAAACAAAATGCACATTTTGGAGAATCCTTCCGAGTGAATGCTGCAGGCTCACCTGAGGCCACGGGAACGGGAAGAAAAAGCAAGTTTGTAATGTCAGAAGTCTGATGGGGAAAGAGAAAACATGGACGTCAAAGTGTTCGCTAGAGGATAGGGAGAGAGAGGGAGAGCGAGCTGCTGGAGCCAGGGCGTTCTGGGCTGTGCCAGTGCTCTGGGAGATGCTGACAGGAATACTGGGGTGTCCTGGAGAACGATGGAGCTTCCTCCGTGGGTGGGGGCTAGAGTCCTGGAAAATGCAAGGGCCACCAAAGTGGCCCCAAGACTGTGGCTTTGGGTTCTTGTCTCATAAATTCAAAGAATGAAATTCACAGACCACAGAGCAGTGTTCTTGGGGAGAAATGTATTGTGGATTCATAGGTGGGAGCCATGCTGTTTGCACTAGGCTACAGAGGTCAGCCACGGGTGAACAAGTGCCCACGGAACAGAAGGAAGCTTCAGAACACTGGAGAAGCCAGGGACCCAGCCAGGCAAGCTGGGCTCTGGCCAGTACCAAAGAAAGGCAGAAGAGAAGGGAGAGCAGACCCAGGCCCAGCAGAACCTCCCAGCTGGCAGGACTGGGCTGGGGCAGGGATTCAGGGAAGAAAGAACATTCATCTCATGAAGGGGCCATCTTCCAGCTCTGGCAGCAGGCTTGAAGTGGCCTTTCCTTCCTAGGGTGACCCCTTGGCCAGGTGATTGGCAGGCCCAGTGGATGAAGCCTTCCATCCAGAAGCGGATCCCATTCTGTACTCTGGCGACACTGGAGACGCGGCAAGTGTGTGTCACCAGCTGTTTGTCCTCAGCCATAGGAGAGTACTAGTGTGGGTTTGCTGTCAGCCACCAGGATGGTGTGGACAAGTGGGGTTCTGACGACTCAGGAGAAACTCACGGTGATGGAGGTTGCTGGGGCCAGGGGTCTCAGGGCCTTCCTCTCCACTTGGCTGTGATCCTTAAACCAGGGTGTGTGTATAGATGTGTGCGTGTGTGTATATTTGTATATGTGTGTATACACATACACACAAATTATTTGTATGTGTGTGTACATGTATGTGGTGTGTATATGTGTGTTATGCGTGTGCTTCGAATGTGTGTATTATGTATGCCTATGTGTGTATGCGTATGTGTATATGTCTGTGTATATATATATGTACATGGTACATATATGTACGTGTGTGTCTGTCTATGTGTATGTATGTCTAGAGGTCTTTTATGTGCATAGTGTATATGTGTATGCATGTAACTATGTGTCTGTGTGTATGTTAGTGTGTCTGCATGTATTTTTAATGTGTGTATGTATGTTTGTGTATGAATATGTGTATATGTCTACATATATGTGTGTTTGTATGTAGATGTGTGTGTATATATGTATGTATGACTAGGTGTATACATGTATGTGTGTATATGTGTATACATGTGTGATACGTATGTTTGTATTCATGCACGTGTCTGTGTATGTGTGCACTGGCATCTGACTATGACGCCCGCAAGTGGCTCAGCCATCCCTCCCACTTCCTTCCGTACTGGTTCCTCCAGGCAGTGCAGCCCAGACGACCAGGTTGAAGAAGCCTTCCAGCGGGCTCCCCCAGGAGACTGATAGAGAGCAGGGACAGGCAGGAGGGGTCAGGAGGCGTGACAGCCACTGAGGTGAGCCGAGCGCCACCCTGGATGGTCTGCACAGCCTACTGAGCTCCCCAACCACGGGGCAGCCCGTGAGGTTAGAGCAAAAGAGCTGAGGCAGCCTGACACTGAAATGCTTTGAAATTGCTCCAGATTTCCCACCGTGGGCCCACGAGGCCACCAACCCACGAGCCCGCCAACCCACGAGCCGATGTGCCCACGAGCCTACTCTTTCTTTAGAGGCTGAGGCAGGAGCTGGAAGTGAGGCTGGGCTACACTGGAAACCCCTGTCTGAATACAAGGAGCCACCAGCTCTGGGGCTATAGTGACCCCAAGAGCCCCGAGCTCCTGAAAACTCCCAGTCAAGGCTGACCCATGGTGAAACTGGCTGTCTGGCTACTTGCTGCCAAATGTGCTATGGCCTGTCCTCCCTTGGTCTTTGGGACCATGGCCTGCCTGCATCGCCTCACACACAGGGATAGACTGGGGTCTGGAGCATGGGACCCTGTCCCTGGGGTCACACTGGGGAGCCTCAGGCTCCCAAGCTCACTGGGGGCTCCACGCTCTTGCTCTTGTTGATTCCTTCAGGCTGCCGGGGCTCAGCCATTAGCTTCTCCACAGCCTAGGCCCTTCCCTCAGGAGGCAGTGCTAACCCTCCCCCCCCCCTCCCTGTCTGTGTCAATAGCCCAAGGCCATGGTTCAAGCTTTGGGACCCAGAGCAGCTCCCCACATCCTTTGATGAAGAAGATGAGCAAATGTATCTGGTGCTCCTGGGGGGGGGGGGGGGGGAGTGAGTCACAGTCACGGAGCTGGGGTCACTATCAGGAGTCTGCTATCTCACTCGCTCACTCCCTTGCTTCGTGTCCAGCTCCCCACCCCCACCCCCGGCTTCTGAAGGCCCTGACTCATCAGCAGCTTGTGGTCAGCTCCGACACTCAGATCCTTCTCTGCTCATCATGTGCCCAGCTGGTGGCCTTTAATTAGGTGTAGCTAATTTCCTGTCTCTGTCCATGTTGTTGCCCACCCCCCCCATTTTTAGCAAATACTGAGGATGCCATGATTGTGGTGGGGAAAAGCTGTTAGCATTTACTACGTGATGAGTACCTAATTTTTTTTTTCCTTGAAAAATATGCCCCTTTTTTCAGACAGAAAACTAAGGTCTCAGGCTAGGGATGCAGTTGGTAGGACACTCGCTGGTGTGCCCAAAGCCCCAGGGACCCAGAACCACAAAAAACTCAGCGTGGTAGCTCTTGGGAGTTGAGGTAGGAAGATCAGTTGAGCACCATCCTCAGCTGTGGAACAGGTCGAGGCCAGACTGGGCTCCGTGGGAGCCTGGAAAAGAGAAACTCATGTGCCCAGCATTGATGAGCGAGCAGGAGGCCTGACGCAGCAAACACACAAACGTGTTTGGCCCTAGAGTCTGCCTCTAAAGCAGGAAGCCCACAGCAGGCTGCTACCTGAGCCTCCCTCCGCTGCTACAGTGGAGACCGCTGTGACAGCTACTGTTTGTTTGAGAGCCATCCGGAGCTTGGAGATGGAGGGTGTGTTTGGCGCCCGGAGGTTGCTGCACAGGACCCAGGCTCATCAGCGGCTGGTCCTTGAGTCACAGATGGCTGCCGCTACTCACCCATCACCTCTTCATCCAACCATGTCCAAAGCAGGGAGAGAAGGAAATGGGCAGCTAGGCCTCTCCTCATTTGCCTTTTTTCTTATCAGAGAGGAAACATTTCCCCCAAAGTCTCCAGCAGAAGACTTTTGGCCAGAAATGGGTGATAGGATCACCCCTAGACCAGTCCCAGGCCCAGGAAGGTGGGCTCGCCATAGTGGGCTTAAATCAGTCACACTTCCTCCCCGGGGGCGGGGCCCATGGCCAGCTGGAGGAAGTCAGCATCAGTCAGCTGGCAGGAGGGAGGGGCAGCTGATGGCCTGGTCCTCAGCGCCCACTCCAGAACTTTCCAACATTTAGCAAAAGTGGTGGGCAGGGCATCAGGGGATGGAATGTAGGGGGGACTGGGGCTAAGGAAGGGGGCAGTGGGGAGAGGGGGAAGTTTTGGTGTAGAGATGTGGGTGGGAGGGGTGGTGTGGGGGGGTTGGGGGGGTGCGAGGCAGAAGTGGCGTGGGAGTGAGGAGAATGGGGGTAAGTGTTGGGGTCGGGGGACTTCCTTTCTGGGCCAGCAGCAGAGCTCAGCCCCTTCTGCCGTGTCACCTCCGGCTTGGTGGTTTCACGGCCTCTCCTCCCTTCTCATTAGATGCCGCCACTGCAGGGTGCTAGAGGCAGGGCGCCCATCTAGTTATTGGAGATGGCGTGTCCCTGCAGAAATGTTCCAAGTTCCCCGAAATACGAAGATCTTTTCGTTTTTACAAATGTTATATATCTCATCATAAGAGTTGTGGTGGAGCACATTTATAATCTTAGCGTTTGTGAAACTGAGGCAGGAAAATTGCCACAAGTACCAGGTCAGGTTGAGTTACATAGCAAAACCCTGTCTCAAAAAACAATTGTGTGTGTGTGTGTTTGTGTGTGTGTAGCTAAGCGTGGTAGTGTAGCCTTGGATCCCAGCACTCGGGAGGCAGAGGCTGGCCCCAAGCTCACTGAGGTCTACATAGTGAGTGCCGGCCAGCCTGGTCTACATAGTGAGACCCTGTCTCAAATGGGGAGGGGCTGGAGGCGTGCTCAGCAGTTAGGAGCATGTATTACTCTTCCAGAGGACCCAAGTGTGATTTCCAGCATCCATGTCTGGCAGCTTACAACTGCCTGGAACTCCAGCGCTAGGGGATCCAACACCTCTGGCATGTCACGTGCAAGTACACACACGTACGCACATGTACACACATAAACGCACATATACATACACATGATTAAAAATAAAAACCTTTTTTTAATTATAAAAGGCTGTCACTCAGTTGGTAGAGAACTTGCCTGGCTTGTGCAAGGTCCTGGGTTCGAGCCCCACCCAGGATCACCTAGGAAATTAATCGAACAGGTAAACACTGAAGGTGCAGAAAGGCTCAGGGGCTGTGGGAAGCCGGACAGCCTCACCGTTCCTGTTCCATGCTGCTCCTTGTCTCAGCCCCAGGAGAAGCAATGTCCTGCTGACCTCTGACCTCTTGGGGGCGGGGCACAGGTCTGAGGACCACTGTGTCCAAGAGCAGCCTCCTGCCCACCCAGATTGTAAAAGTCAACCTTGATCTCAGAATCAGGGCGTTTACGTGGGGGTGGGGCTCTGCCTTCTCTGAAGCTCTTAGTTTTTCCTTACCAACCCCTTTCTCCTAATGAGAATATAAAATATCAAGCCAGTCAAACGTTTACTGATAACAAGTAAGGAAATTCACTTTAAAGCAGTTCTTTGATAAACATACATTTTTTTCTCTCTCCCCTTTTTTTTTGGGGGGGGTGGTTTTTGTTTTGTTTGTTTGTTTGTTTTTTTCAAGATAGGGTTTCTCTGTGTAGCCCTGGCTGTCCTGGATTCACTCTGTAGACCAGGCTGGCCTCAAACTCACAGAGATCCACCTGCCTCTGCCTTCCCAGAATGCTGGGATTACAGACATGTGGCACTGAATCCAGAAGACATAGTTTTCTCATGTATTAAGGGTGAAAGCTGGGGCAGGTGAAAAGGCTCAGTAGGCAAAGAGCTTGCCACCAATCCTTACAGCCTGAGCTCAGGCCCTGGGACCCACGCCATCAAAGGAGAGAACAGTGCTCCCAAGTTGTCCTCTGACTTCCATGTGCACACACCTGCTCACTTCATGCACTTCACAAAACAAACTAAAACGTTATTTAAAAAAAAAAAAAAAAAAAAGATAAAAGCAAGCTGGGTGGTGGCGGCTCACGCCTTTAATCCCACCGCTTGGGAGGCACAGGCAGGTGGATCTCTGAGTTCGAGCCAGCCTGATCTACAGAGGGAGTTCTAGGACAGCCAGGGCTACACAGAGAAGCCATGTCTCAAAAAAAAAAAAAAAAAAAAAAAAGCAAATCAGTACCCAAATGAGATGACATTTATTTTTAAGCACTTATTTATCCTCTGTGTGTGTGTGCGCATGTGTGTATGTGTGTGTGCATACATGTGTACCTTGTATGTACGGATGCCCTTGGCTACTTTACAAGAGCAACATGTGCTCTTGGCTGCTGAGCCATCCCTCCAGCCTAATTTAAATTGGTGTTGCAGGTGTTAGCCTACAGAATGATTTCAGCACATTTGCATACATGTGATTCATATTCCATTATCATTTCTCCCTCCCCATGTGTCCTGCACCCAACTATTCATTTTCACACAAATGAGTGGTTCTCGAATAAATACTTGACACCACAGGGCAGAGGACATTATTTTCAACACTTTTAGGATTAACTAATATTCTATAATCACCACAACCGAGCACAGGGCTCCTTTTCAAGGCTCCAAGCCTCTAAAAATTCAAACAAGAGTTTATTCCTGTTAATGTATCCAAAAGCTCTTGGAAAGTTTAAATTTTTCTATAAAATATCCACAGTCTCTTAGCCATGGGCCACGAAAAAAAATTTTTTTAAAGATAATAAAATTCATGCCTTTGTACTCTGAGGGGGAAGAACCAGGGCAGAGCCACAGTAGTCAGACTAAAGCAAAAGCTAAATTCAGCCATGCAAAGAGCAAGGCGCTTGGTGTTTTGGGACCCTCTAACAATCTATGCTCTGAGGAGCCTGGGCCCCGACACTTCTCTGGCCTTGACATAGCTCAGGCCCCAGGCTCAGGCCAGCTTCACTCCACAGGTGCTGTTGTCCTCAGCGGTCAGCCCATCGTACTGACACCTCCAAAATGCTGGGATCTAACGGAACAGTCTCCTCATAGACTAAAGCCTTCCATCCTGCAGGGTAGCTCCTTAAACAGAGAGGTAAAGAGCAGCGTCAAAAACTCCCTGAAGCTGAGCAGATTCACTAGGCCCCTCCCTGCCAGACCAGCTGCCTGGAGATTTAGATCAACTGAGATACCTAGAAAGGACACCCCTCCACCTGTTGAGCTGCCTGCGGGCTGTGTGGTTTGCTCCCAGCTTTTGTGAACAGTCACCCACGCTGGGGTGGGCTTTGCTGATGTGGCCGTCTTTGAGTCATTTCTGCTCCTGTAAGTAACCCTCTCCCATGTTCGTGTAAGTAACCCCAATAAAGCTCATTGGTTCACCAAGCTGAACTTTGGTGGTGTCTGGAGGCCTGTCATGGATCCCCATCTGGGGTGAGTAGGCATGCGTGCTGTGTCTCCCCAGGAAAAGTTTTGTCACACAACAGGCGTCCACTGCAACCTTCATCAACGGCCTCTCTTCAGGAACTCCATCCCTGCCCACACAGTGTCAAGCCTTAGCTGCTCTTCGTGACCGCTTCACAACTAGTACTTCCTGGGAAATTCTTGTACGTTACTGAGGGCCAGTACAAAGTACAACCTTGGCTCCTCTGAACCAGAGTTTTTAGGTGCTGACCCTGAGGAAACACTTCCCAGAAGATTTTGCCTTAATGATGTCAGTCTCTTAAGTGTGGCTAATCTCTCTACTTCAGCTGATCAACATCATTTGTCCCAGTAAAGCAAAGCCTTCCTTTAATGGGTCTGGTCTCCTGTTGATCACAGATGATTCTTCAGCCCCAGCCAATCAGAAACACAGATTCTTTTTTTTTTAATCTAAGATTTATTCATTTATACATATTAGTGTTGTGTTTGCATGTATGTCTGCACGACAGAAGAGGGCATCAGGTCCCATTGTAGTTGGTTGTGAGCCCACCATGGGGTTGCTGGGAATTGAACTCGGGACCTCTGGAAGGGCAGCCAGTGCTCTTAACCTCTGAGCCATCTCCCCAGCCCCACTGAAACACAGATCCTTAATTCAAAATATCACATAAATGGCCCCAACAGAGTCTTTGCTTCCCTCCGAAATGTCACAAGCCAGGCTTCTATCAACTACATGTCTCTCAAGACTCTCCTCTTCCCACACAACAGCCCACTGAGCTCTGAGCTCCCAACAGCTTTTCCAGCCCAAAGTCTAGATCCCAACAAAATCCTCCCCCAAACACATCTGTCACAGCAAAACCCCACTCCTGGTACCAATTATCTTATTTAGGGCTCCTATTGCTTGATGAAACTCTAACCAAAAGCAATTTGTGGAGGAAAGCATTGATTTCCTTTTACAGTGTGTAGCCCATCACTGAAGAAAGCCAGGCAGGGTGTCAAGGCAGGAACCTGGAGGCAGGAGCTGCTACAGAGAGTGCTGCTTTCCGGCTCGGTCCTACAGTTTCATACAGCACCGGGATCACCTGCTCGGGAATGGCACTGCTGATGGTGAGCTGGGCCCTCCTTCATCAATTACTGAAATGCTCTACAGACTTGCCTAAAGGCTTGTCTTATGAAGGCATTCTCTCAACTGAGGTTCCCTAATCCTAAATGACTCTAGCTTGTGTAAAGTTGACATAAAAGCAGCCAGCACACCACTTCACATATGTACATGGTACAAACGGCAGAAGTCCTTTTAGGACCATTTCAAAAACTACCGGAAATTCTGTCCTAACCTTAAGCTAAAAATTCATCAACAAGTTTGTTTATCAAGACAGTCTCACTACACAGTCCTGGCTGGCCTGGAACTTGCTATGTAGACCAGGCTGGCTTTATGTTGCTGGGATTAAAGGCATGCACCACCATGCCTGGCTTTTCAAAAAAAAAAAAATATTTTAATGAAAACCAAGTCAGCAACTCAGACAGTAATTTTAAAAACCAAACATTCTAACATGTACAGTCGAAGGCACAATGATTCACACCTGCTGGGGTTAATGGGAGGAAAATCTTAGAAGCCGTTGCTTTCTCTAATTAAACTGCTATTTCCACGGGGGCAGGAAGCTTTGTCTACAGAGTGAGAATGCAGCTGTTGGCAACGCTGTCCTCAGATCTGAGCTGAGCGCTCTGGGCAGTGTGAGTGGCTGTGTGGCATGATGGCCGGTTGAATTGCAGCCAGTGGGCAGAACACAGTCACAAGGCACTATGGCGAGTACCACCAGAAACACTTGGCTCATTAAGCCTCTGATTCTGAATTAAGTTTTGGTCTTTATGTGCCCAGAAATTCCTTACAGTTGCTCAGTCTTTTGGTCCCCACACTATCCCATATATGCCCCCCATTTAAATGAGTGTGTGTGTGTGTGTGTGTGTGTGTGTGTGTGTGTGTCTAGACTAGCATGCATCTCTTCCTGAGGGTGAGATCCCAATGACCTGACCACCTTCCCCTAAGCTCTCCCTCTCTCTTAACTTTTTATTAACTTTTTATTGGTTCTTTGTGAATTTCACATCATGTAGCATGTACCCCAAATCCCACCCATCTCTCCCTTCTCCTCCTACCCACCCCCCCACCCTTGCAACACTCCCAACAAAGAAAAAAACAGAATCTTGTGGAATCCACACATCTTTGCTTGCAAATGTTCATTGCAATGACTTGTTGGTCTGACTTCTGCTACTCTAACGACACTGAAACTTCCCTGGGACTCCTCTCAGGTGTCCTGTTGTTGCCCTGTGTCACGGAGCTTCTGTGGCTTTGGATCTGTAGGACCGGCCCCTTCACGAACCCCAGCAGCTCATCCATGGGGTGGCTGTTAGGGTGAGTCAATTCAAAGCCCCAGATCTGGGCCTGAGACGTATCTGAGCTGTTTAGCCTGACTCTCCTGCTCTCATGCTCTAGGGGTCGGCTCATCAGTGAAGCCCTGCGGCCAGCATCAGCTCCACCCCACTGCCTGGGTGAGGCAAAGGACCCACTCTCCTGAGTGCTGCAGCTAGTGAGAGACATGGCAAGTTCTACCGCCATGACCCTGGGGTCGGCTCTCCCACCTGCCATAGACAGTGAGGGATGAGGAATGGGAAGAAGGCATCTCTCCCTGTCTACATCACCACCCAGCAGACAAGAGGCAGGGCCTCCTGCACTCACACCTCAGGCTGGCTCGCCTGCAAACCCCAGGCCCAGCTCTTCAGAGTGCTGCCGCAGGTGAGGGGCAGGGACAGCTCTCCTGCTTTCATGACTGCAGGTAGGCCTTCTCTCTTAAAGGTCCTTCAACCTCCATCCTGCCAGGCTGGGGAGCAAGCTCCCAGCTGTGTCTTTGTGAAGCACGTCCTAGCAGATGTACAATCCTTGCTGTCTGCTTGTCTGTCCCTTAACAGAGAAAAATGTGGGCATCTGGCTTGCGCGCTGCTGCTCCCAGACTCTCAAACTCAGTCTGGAGCAAAAGGAAAGCTTTTGGATCCCTCCTGCACTGGTTGCTGCACAAACCTGATGGCTCACGTCCTGAAGTTGACCTCCCAGGAGCCATGCATAAAACAGGTGTGGTAGTGAGCCTTGTCATGGATGTGCTAAGGAAGGGGTGGAGGCAGGAGGATCTCTGGGGCTTGCTGCCCAACCAGTCTGCCTAACTGAAGAATGAGAGACCCTGTCTCAAAAAAAAAAAAAAAAAATAACATGAAGGTCTGGGCGTGGTGGCACATCCTTTAATCCCAGCACTGAGGGGGCAGAGGCAGGCCTCTGTGAGTTTGAAGCCAGCCTGGTCTACATAGCCAGTTCCAAGCCACCAGGAGACCCTGTCTAAATTGTTGGTTTGTCTGCTTGCCTGCTTGCTTTAAAGTGAAGAGCAGCTGAGGAGGACACCTGAAGTTAATTTACATCAACACAGACACACATACGGGAGTGTACACATGCCCCTCCCCCTCAAAAATGCAGGGAGGGAGGGGCATTCTTAGCTCTCCCCAGCACACCAGGGACACCTTGTGTCTAGCATGTCCCCTCGGCAAACATACTGACTCTATCACCATCTAGATGTGTCCCCCAGGTCCAGGCGGTCACAGCAAAGGGCCCTGGGTGTTAGACTCAGCCTGTCCTAAGTCCTAGGTGCTACTGCTATGGCCTGCAAAGCAAGAGGGAGCTGGACATGCCTGTGAGCCCAGATGCAGGCGGCAGAGGCAGAAGAATTGCTGTGAGTTTGAGAGTAGCCTGGATAAAAAAGGCGAGTGAGCCCTTGTCTCAAAAAAAAAATAAAAATAAAAAAATGGCCATGTGGCTATTAAGAGCATAGCCCCACAGACCCAAGAAGTATCACATGCTCAATGCCAATGCAACAGAGGCTGGCATTTGGGGTTCCCCCTGCCATGCAACCTGGGAGTCTCCCAGCTTGAATCTCTGTACCCTGGGATGTCATACCCTCCGTCCAGAGCATCTGTCCTCCCTCCCATCTGCCTCTCACCCCCTCAGCCCGCCACCTGCCCTCCTCCCCACAGCAGATAAGCGGGCACTGCTGTCATTGTCTTTGCTGTCACATGAACCCAGCTTACCTGACTGGTACCAGGAAGCTGGGAAAAGTGCTAGAACTTATACCAGCAGCCCTGGGCACCTGCTGTGTCCCAGGCACTTCTCCCTGCACCGTGGCTCACCCCACTTTGCAGATAATGACACTAAGACAGACCCAGCAGATGACATCCTGGACAGGGCTCAGTGAAGAGAGCTGCATTCCATTTGCACAACAGAGGCGGAACCTGGGACCTCACATCCGAGGCTGTGTGGTGCCCCCAGCTCATCCTGTCGTCTGAGATAGCGTGCAGTGAACGCTCTGTGTGGCAACCTCGTGTACACTATTTGGTCTTTGGGGTTTTTGTTTCTGTCTGGGTTCAGGTTTGGGGAGCCCAGGCTAGCACAGACCTCCTCCTTCCTGCCTCAGTTTCCTGAGTGAGGGCATCTCCAGTCACCCCCACACCCAGCTCACCTGGTGTCTCTGAAGCCACGCGCAGCACCTTCCCCTCATCACCCCGGGGGCCAACAAAGATGGTTCAGCAGCTAACGGCACTTGTCCCACAGGCCTGGTACCCTGAGTTCAATCCCCAGAACTCATAGAGAGGTGGAAGGAGAGAACTCACCCCCCCCATCCCCAATAATAATCCATCAAAGATTAAAACATAATAGCATTATTGACAGAGCATCCACAGACTAAAATTCACCTTCTCAATTGTGCAATTTGGTGTTTTCCAGCCTCCTCTGTGCAATCGCCACCACACTGGGATGTTGTCATCACCCCCAAAAAGAAACCATGAGCTTCCTAGCAGGCCCCTTGTTCTCCCCACCCTCCCCCACCTTCCGCTTCCTACCTCTTCCTGTAAAGGGATCCTGGCACACATGGCCCCTTCCGTGTATATCGCCAAAGGTGGCTCATGTTGTAACCAGGCCTTCGTTCCTTTTTGTGGCTGTATAGCACTCCCTCATGGGAACTGACCACATTTCTGTTTTCCTTTTGTTGTTTGGTGAACTTTTTTTTTTTAAATCTTAATATATATTTAGTTATCTTGAATATAGACACCCAGGAGTCCTATCATGGAATTTCAAGTGTATTAGCGTGTGTGGAGGAGGGGGGACCCTGGGAACTGAACACGGGATCCTGTGTGTGCTAGGTGCTCCATTGTTGAGCTACAAGCCAGCCCTCCTCCTCCTTTTTGTTTTGAGGTAGATTTCTGAAAGGTTCCCAGGTTGGCCTTGAACTCTGAAAATGAGGCAGGCCTTAACCTTGTGATTCTCCTGCCGCAGGCTCTCCAGCCTGAATCACTAGAAAATGTTCCCAGCTGCCCTTTTGAGGAGCTGTGGAGCCAATTCTCCCTTGGGGACTCTGCTGCTACACCCAGCACGATGCTGTGAGCTCCCTCCTGCTCTGGCTGCTGTCACAGTCACCTCCACTGAACCCCATAGACCTTGCTGGGCACTAGGAGCCCCCTGGGATGCTGCCTTGACAGCTTCCATTTAGGTTCAAACCAGCAGGAGCCATCTTAGGGTTGGAGTTCAGGACTGTGGGTGGTGAACCTGGAGGGCTTTCTAGGGAGCGAGGCGGGGGCTCTGGAATGTTCTGCGTTCATTCCAGATGGGATGGATTGCGCAAGCGTGTGCCCTTGGTGAGGACTCATTCTACCCCGTATGTAGGACATGTGTCTGAGGACATTTTCAGTGTGTTGATCTCTGTCAGGGTGTGGGCCCTCTGCTGACTGGGTACATGGCTCATGCATCCGCCTCCAGGGGTGCCTGTGAGTATCTCAAGGATAGGAAGCAGCATCCAGAACCCTGATCCAGATCCCGGTTCAGTTACTGCCAAGTGCAGGACCTCAGGCGGGTCAGTTGCCTCACCTCTTGAGCCTCAGTTTCCTGCCAAGTCTCCGTCTGGAGATGATACATCTGTAAGTGCATACTGAGGGTCCTGAAGGATGGCTAGCTCAGAAAAATGCTACGCTTTGGAAGCAGGAGTCCCTGAGTTCAATCCCCAGAACCCACAGAAAAGAAAAAAAAAAAAAAAAACTAGGCATGGTTGCAAACATGTATAACCCCAGGG
This sequence comes from Psammomys obesus, assembly GCF_907164565.1. Lineage (NCBI taxonomy): Eukaryota > Metazoa > Chordata > Mammalia > Rodentia > Muridae > Psammomys > Psammomys obesus. Next base: position 10,211,905 of record NW_026596234.1, on the reverse strand, counting down.
CTGGAGGAGCAGACAGAACAGACTCCTTGGCCAAACAGCTCCCCCTACTCAGTAGCTCCAGGCCAGGGAGAGACCCCGACACAAAAACAAACAAGCAGAAAACAAGGTAAGGCCTGGAGAGGTATCAGTGCTTAAGAGCACATGCTATTCTTGCAAAGCACCCAGGTTTAGTCCCAGCACCTACGTGGCTCATAACCACCTGTAGCTCCCACTCCAGGAGTGCCAACATCCTCCTCTGGCCTCTTTAGACCCTGTGCACACGTGGCATATTCTCACATAGACACACAAAATGAGGACACAAGCTGGTGTCATGGTGAGTGCCTTTAATCCTATCACTTGGGAAACAGAGGCAGGTGGGTGTCTGTGAGTCTGAGGCCAGCCTGGTCTACAAAGCAAGTTCCAGGTCAGCCAGAGCTACACAGTGAGACCATGTTTAAAAAAAAAAAAAAAAAAAAAAAGTCTAAAAATAAATAAATAAATAGCAAAGGTGGAAAGCATCTAAGGATCGACAGCTCAGACTGTCCACTGGCCTGGACACACACATATACACAAAGTACATTTTAAGTAGCCAGGTTTATAAAACATGAAGGAATTGGGAAAGACTCGCTTGCACAAAGCTAGCTTCCCCGAGAAGGGGCTAGGCAGGCCTAGAACTCTACTTGAGTTAGCCCTCCAATGCCGTGTGCTCTGTACCTTTGCCCCCCTAAACCCCTCCTGCTTTGTGCTGTGTGGGTCAGTTACCTGGAACAGACTCCCCAGGTTCCCATTGGCTCTTCTTAGATGATCTCATTAGCACAGTCTTGAGTCATTCAAAAGGCACAAGGAAAGTTCGAAAGGAACGTCTTATACCTCTTCATAATAAACAGAACCTCTTTGTAGAAAGGTGTGTGTTAGGGCTGAACCACACCAAACAGAAAAACAAAACAAAACAAACAAACAAACAAAAAAAACAGCTTTTACAGTTCACAATCTCAGGGTTCGAAATAGGATCAAATACCCTGCCTCAGAAAGGCTCCTGAGAGTTTGTGTCCTCCTGGCTCCTGTCCCGCAGCTGTCTCTGGGGGCCTCTAGACACCTCTGTGCCGGCTGGTGGCATATGTCCTGCTCTGTCCTGTTTCCTAACATCTCCAACCATACGATTGCTTACTTTCCACCCCAGTCTGTCTTGGAGACTCTTCCTGTCCTTTGCTTGGGTTGTGGGACCCTTCGTTGTTTATGGATCTGTCCCCTAGGAGGTCTCACAGGCTCGGAGGTCAGCTGTGGATTCAGAGTCCACCAGGGGACCCGAGATAAGCTCGCCCTTCCCCAGCCTCCTCCCTTCCCCAAGCCCCACCTTCCTGGCGGCTGTGTTGGGGCCTTTTACAGACTTTTTTTCAAATTGACTTTGGCTTCTTGGCCTGAACTCTGAAGTGCTTGAGCTGATAAGATATGAGCTTGGCTGAGGCTGAGGGGCTGAGGAAGGGAAAGCTGAGAGCACAGCTGGAGAGGAGGGGTGGAGCACAGCCCCTCCAAAGGGTGGGAGGGGGGATGAAGTGCCTAGTAGTTACAGCAGGCGGTGGACGGTGTATCTGTGTGGTGGATCACAGATTGGAGGTGGCCACACCCCAGCCCTGTACCCGCACCACCTCCAAGACAGCTAGACCAGACAAGTGGTTATCTGTGTGGCCTCCCCAGCTAACCCAGACCCCCTAGGCAAATGACAGCAACGTCCCACAGGCCTGAGGGCATAGCCCAAAGAGACTTTGCACCCTGCAGGCAAAGAACCTGTCCCACGGGTACCCGCATGGTGTGGCAGGCCAAGTGTCACCATCTCAACCGTGTCGACAGACATCATGGTCACTTTTTCGTTTTGCTTGCTAGGCAGCGATCTGGGCCAGACCCACCCAAAAGGGCTGAGAGACAAGAAATGCTGGGCTGGGGCTGGGGCTAGGGCTGGGGCTCAGTTGGCAGAGCAGTTGCCCAGCTTGCCGGGAGTGCGAGTCTCCGGACACCATCCCTGGCATGGTGTGAGCCAAGCATAGTGCTGCCTGGATCCCAGCTCTTTGCAAGTGGGAACAGGAGAGTTAGAGCTTTAAAGTCATTCTTGCCAGCTCAGGCTTCATGAGACCCTGTCTCCAGAAATGGGCTTAGGATCTGGATATTCAGGGTAGATGGATAGGAAGTCAGAGCAAGGGACCAACCCAGCATGGGACACACAAGGCCTCCTCAGCCTTGAACTCTCAGACTTGAACTCTCTGGCTCCTCAGGATATGTAGAATGCTTCAGGCCACCACCCCGTCCTGCCCCTCCCCAGTCAGAGTCCAAAGTACTGTTTCCTCTGCCTGCTACCCTCACCCTCTCCTCCCTGATGCTCCCAATGAGCCTGGTCCCTCTTCCAGAGGGTCATCTGTTGTCACACCCTCCCCATCCAAGCTCTGGTCACTTGAGTGTGATCCAGCATGGCCAGAGCCTGGGCTCTGTGGCTGATCCACTAGAATCCCATGCTGCCTCAGTTTCCCCATCTGGACAGCAAGCAGCAAAAAGGCGCATGTCACCTGTGTCAGGAGGAAGAAGGCAATTTATTAACATTAATACAGTTGCTCAGAGCCATGCTGGGCATCCTTGGCTCAGGCAGGAAGTTACTACACCCTGCCACACACACACACACACACACACACACACACACACACAGAGCTCACTTAACATCTATCGGATGGACAAACCAAAGCAGACTCCAAACATGTTCATGAATATGATTAGGGGAGGGGGAGTCTGGGACAGAAGAAAGAAATTGTGAAAAACACCACAGGACTCAAACACACACACACACACACACACACACACACACACACACGCCTCAGGAGCCCGGCTTGGGGAAGAAAACAACAATGGCTTGTTTTACTGTGGTCGCACTAGAAGGGACGGAACAAGAAATAATAATTCTTCTTTCGTGTTTGATGTGTTTTTCCTAATGTTCTCTAATAAGCATGGCTTCTGTTGAAATGGGAACAGAATCACAGCAGATCTAGTGAAGAGGGGGGGGCCGCAGCCTTTCATTCTGTGGCTGTCCCCCACACAGGAGCCAGGAGTGGTGGATCTCTTCAGAACTATGAGAGAAAGAGAGAGGGGGAGAGAGGCCAGTGTTGGGACAGGGAGGTGCCTGGCCAGGGAACTTGGTGCTGGACAGTTACACGTGACCCCTCCCTCAGAGAGAAGGGTGCTCAGGGTACCCACAAAAAGCCTGTTGAGAGCCCCTAGGGAGCCGAGTCCTCTGCTGGGCCTCCCTGATCACCACCATCCCCTACCCTCCCAACCCCCACAGGTATCTGGGTGTGCTGTGTCCCCGGGCCTCCTGTGGGCTTTCCATGCAACCCTGTAAAGGTGGGGCCTTGGGAAGTGCCCAGCCATCCCCAGGGCTGAGCGTGGTCCACGGAGGCCCCGGTGACGAAGCAGACAGTAACGCAGAGCTGCCCCCTGTTCTACCACAGTGTTCCCCACTTATGTCTTTGCCCTGTGACTTCTGCCATGTTTTGAAGCAGCCAGTTGGGGCCTCTTGACTTTGGCCTTTCCTTCCTGCAGAACTGTGGGCCAAGATAACCCACCATTACTTAACAATTACCAGGTCTCGGGTATTCTGTTACCGCAATATCAAGTGTAAAAGGCAGCCCATGTCACAGAAGGAAAATGGGCTCCAAAGTGTAAGAGTCTGCCCACGACAGCTGCCAGGCAGACTCAGAACCAAACATGGTTTGGTTCTATCTTTGCCTCTGCTTTTCTTCTCGTGTCTGCTAGACTCCATGACGTGTTCCTGGAAGACAGGAATTGGATGCTGGCCTTCACCGTGACCCTAGGACTTGGCTTGGGATTTGGTAGACAAAAAAACCAATAATGATAATGCAGGGAATGAACTGATAGACAGATGATGGGTGGGATGAAGGACAGACGGATGAATAGATGGGTAGCTGATGGATGAATTGGTTGATGGGTGGCTGGGAGTGTAGAGATGGAGAGTGGGTGGGTGAGGTGGTGGGTGGATGAGTGGATGGATGGTGGGGGAGTGGATGGGTAGAGGGGCAGGTGGATGAGTGGATGGATGGTGGGGGAGTGGATGGGTAGAGGGGCAGGTGGATGACTGGGTGGATGGTGGGGAAGTGGATGGGTAGAGGGGCAGGTGGGTGAGTGGATGGATGGTGGGGGAGTGGATGGGTAGAGGGGCAGGTGGGTAGACAGATTAATAGACAGTAGAAGGGTAGGATGAGCCTGACGAAAATGAAGAGGCCAATGATGAGAAGCAGAGGAGAACATGTCTGTCCCTGCAGACTGTCCCTGTGGCCTGGGGGAGTGCTGCAAGCCAGCAGCTCTCCGCGGCATCAGGCTCCATCCCTGATGTGTCTTCCCGGGGTTCTAATTTCTTAAATGAAGTCTCATTAAGCATTAGGAAATTTCACATTAAAGTGTTTATAGATTTTCTTGCAAAATTGATTCAGAAACAATGATCTTGGGCCCCCTGGGGACCTCCCTCTCCCTGTTTCCCAGGCACCAGTGTTTTTCTCATAATAAAACCATAAGGGAGATGAAAAACTGCTCCTATTTGGCTCTTTATCAAAAGTGGGGAAACTAAGTCAGGTGTGTGGCTCACAGCTGTGATTCCAGCAGTCAGGACCCAGGAAGATTCTGAGCTTGAGGGCAGCCTGGACTATGAGATGACTGACTCAAAAACAACAAAGTGAGGAGCTGACACCGGGGGCCGGCAAGAGAGCTCAGCGGGTAAGGGGCTTGCTGCCGAGTCTGACTACATGAGTTCTGTCCCCAGAACCCATGTTGGGAAGGAGAGAGCCGATTTCATACAGTTGTCCTCTGACCTCTACATACACACAGTGGTATTCGTGTGTGCTCACAAACACACTATATAAGCATAAAAAAAAAAAAAAGAAAAGAAAAGAAAAGAAAGCTAAGAATAAGGATGTATTTTGTGTGAGTGGAGGATGTTTAGGAGGCAGGAGTGTGAATGGTCCATGTTTTCCTGCTGGACCACAGGGCAACGCGCTCAGGAACACAGTCGCTGGAGCTGGGTGGCTGGGTTCAGAACCCCTCTGAGCTTCTGCCCATACTCTGTCTGTAAAGAGCTACGGTGCCTGGGGCCCCCCCCCTTGCCTCACGGGCCACTGATGTCCCTGCATGTCAAGCTCTCCGCCAGGGCTGGCTCTGTCCCCTACATGACCCGTTGGAAAGAAATTCTCATCTGCAGGGGGGCATGTGGTACCCTCCCACAGGGCATCCAGAAAAGTCTAGAACCCCAACTATTTCAGTGGGAAGAGCTACTCCTTTTAATAAACTCCCTACTGGGAGCCAGCTGCTCCCCCGCCCCCCAGGGAAAGGTGATGGAGTCAGGAGTCATCCTCAGGACCCAGAACCCGGCCTCAGGAAAACACAACCCCTGCCGCTCTGGGTTGAAGCCACACAGCTCTGCAACTTTGAAGTCCCTGCAGGGAGCTCCTCCGGCCTTGAGGGAGCTGCCGCTGTGTGACAGGAGACAGCCCCTCTGCTGCTGAGCCGCCCAGCCAGCAGGATCCTCAGGGAAGACTGTTCACGGCCCTACACACCAGCGCCTCTCAGTGGCCTGGACCCTGAACTACGGGCACTTCTGGCTGATGGTGGACAGTGGGAAACCCCGGGTCACCTCAGGCAGAAGCGTGGCAACGAGGATGGCTCAGGGTCACTGAAGTGGCGAAGATGTGCGGATGCAGAGTTGAGGGCCCTGTTGCTCAGCAGCCGGGAGACCTCGGGCCAGTCCTCGGGCTTCGGCTTGCCCAACCGAAATGTGGAGCTGGCACGGTTGTCAGTCTTGTCCGCAGGGTCTTAAAGATCTCATGGTGAGTGGTGTGGGTCAGGGGCTGTGCTCATCAGAACCACAGCCATGGATGTACGTTCTCAAGGGTGACCTCGGACTTCTGACCTCCCTCTTTCACCCTCCCAGGTACTGACATCACAGGCACGAGCGACCATAGCCAATTTCTGCGCCACGGAGGATGGAACCCAAGGCTTTAGGAGTGCTAGCCAGTGTCCTACCATAGCTCCAGACTGAAAATCCTTAAACAGACATCAACAAACAATTTTATTGCAAAGGCACACATACAGAAGATAGGATAAACCACCACGGCACCTCTCTGTTTGATACACCATCTTTAAAGCATGCACTTCAGCCTGAAAGGAAGCCTGACCCCACATATGGGCACACACTCGCCATTTCAGCCCCTGGCCTATACAGCAAGACCCTGTCTCAAAATAAACACTTAAGAAGCGGGGCCCCACCAAGCTGTAAGAAATATGACTGTTTACTGGAAACAGAAAAACAGAAGGAAAAAAAAAAAACCAAACAAATAAAAACACCCAGATTCCCTAACAGAAAAGCAAGGCAAATGGAATAAAAACACCCAGATTCCCTAACAGAAAAGCAAGGCAAATGGAATAAAAACACCCAGATTCCCTAACAGAAAAGCAAGGCAAATGGCCCACACATGCATTTCTTATTTCACATTTATTTGTCAGGGAAGGGGCATGCGAATGCCAATGCCATGGTGTGTGTGTGTGTGTGTGTGTGTGTGTGTGTGTGTGTGTGTGGTGTGGTGAAATGACTCTGTGGGAGTCTGTTCTCTCCTTCCATCGTACAGGTCCTGAGAATTGAACTCAAGTCACCAGTCTTAACAGTAAGCTCCTTTCCCTGCTGAGCCCCCTCATTGTCCCTGGACACATATTTAAAACTCCAGCCCTAACACACAGTGAATGGGTGCTGCAGGCTAGACCATGGGGACAGTTAGGTCTGTCACCAGCCAGGTGGAGATAAAGTCAGACCGTGCTGGGCCTGGGCAACAGACAGGAGGAACCCGGCCCTCCCTTGCTGCTGGGCTAAAGGTAACTGAGTAGTTTCAGCCTCGAACATTTAGACAATCATTTGGGGAATCTCAAAGGCCTGGGCCCTATGACAGACAGAGGAGTCGTTAAGAATGCATCAGAGGAAACGGACCAGTGGTTTGAGCTCACGGGCGTTAATTGCATGATGTTTGTTACCTACAAAGCCTGGAAACACCTCCAGCTACGGCCAGGGAGCCATTAAGGTTCAAGCTCAAGTTCAGCCATGGAATGCGTGAAGCGTGTTCTCCTGGTGCCGGTCTGGAGGGATCGCCAAGGTGCATTGTTCAGAGGAAAAAAAACAAAACAGAGCTGCTCAGAACAGGGTGTGGAGGCAGCCGGAGGACAGGAATCTGCTCACGTGCCTTGTTCCTACCTCCTGGCTCGCTCAGCAACCGTTCCTGAGACACGGTGACCCTGAGGGCTGGCGGGAGGGGAGCGTGGGGTCCGGAGCCAGCAGGACCGGAGAACCACCTACCACCTCTTTTGGCATCCCACCCTTCTAATTCAGTCTAGGGTAGGGTGTGACTCCACTTCCTAACCACGCACTACAAAGGCGCCCATCCTCCACTCCCTCTGCCTCGGTCTTCTGCTATGACATTTTGCCCGGGTGTATTCATTTATTAGTCGATTTTTTTTTTTTTTTTTAAGATTTAAAAAACTACATTTTTAGCCAGGCAGTGGTGGTGGCTCAGGCCTTTAATCCCAGTGCTTCGGAGGCAGAGGCAGGTGGATCTCTGAGTTCGAGTTCAAGGCCAGCCTGGTCTACAGTCTGAGTTCCAGGACAGCCAGGGCTACACAGAGAAACCCTGTCTCAAAAAACAAACAAAAAGGGAAACATTATATTCTTTCATTTGTTTTTGTGTGTATATGTACACATTCATGGCACAGCGTGTCTGTGAAGACAGCTTGCAGAAACTGCCTCTTCCTACCGTGTATACCTTGGAATCAAGTTTGTCCAGCTTGCCAGCAAGCACCTTTACCCACTGAGCCATCTTGCCAGCCCAGCAATGATGGATTGCAATGATCGCAGTGATAAATGAGAATAAGAACATTGTCAGGAAATACCTGCCTCGAGATTCTAGAGTGGGTACTTTTCTTCTTCTTCTCCTCCTCCTCCTCCCTCAGCGCCAGGGGTCCTTTCCATGAAGCTGGTCTTCAACTCTTGATTCTCCTGCTTCAGCCTCCTAGAGCTTTTCTAATCAAAATAATAATTTTCAAGGTGTACTTAGGTGATTAAAAAAAAAACAACTTTTGAAGTGTTTCTTGCCTTGTGCCTGTCTGAGGCCGTGTACCCGTTAAAAGCAGCACGTGTACTATTGCCTCCCGGGAAGTGCTGGTGTGTCTGGGTCCGGGTTGAAATTCTGTCTCCCACTTACTAGCTGGGGCCGCTGAGACTCCCCACCTCTCTCGGTCTCGGTTTCCCTTCTTTGTGACACGAGTTGTGTAGAAATGCCGCCCAGCTAGACGTCCGCCCAGGAACTCGGTTCAAACAGGGCGCGGGAGGGAATCCGGACCGGCGCGGACGCAGGGCAGGGACCGGGAGCACCGCTGCAGCCCCGACTCCAGGGTACCCGCCGTCTGCCCGAAGCGCCTTCCGACCGCTGGGCGGGGCGAGGGCGACACCTGGCGGGCGCGCCTGGAACTGCGCCTGGTCCTCAGTATCGCTCCGCAAATGGCGCCAGACGTAGGAAGATCTTAGGGCGCACACCACAGGGCCAAAACAGAGCCGGTTGTTCCTCATCTCTGGGCAGGGTCTCCGCGTGATTGTAGCAAGTCTAGACACAGCTGCAACTCACCTTGTCTCCAAGGGCACGTACACACACACATAAAAAATTCTAGAAACTAAATCCACTTGGGGTTGGGAGGCAGCCTGGTAGGGGGCTTGCCTAGTCTAGCATGCACAAAAGGCCTGGGTTGGACCCACGACACTGCATAGCCAGATGGGGTACACGCTTGTAAGCCCAGCACTGGAGACAGGAGATTAGGGGTTCAGCACCACACTACACTTTTTAGAGCGTTCAGTGACAGCCTGAGAGCCCATCTCAAAAACAAATCTTCACGTAAGTAAAAGAAATGTGTCGTTTAAGGAGAAATGTGGTCTAGACGGGGCAGAGGGACACAAAGGGCAGCGTCTGTGACAAAACCGTGATGGATGAAGTTTGGGGACAGTGAACCAGAGTTTTAAGTGTGGCTCTGGGGGGTCGGTGTGGTTCGTGTTGAAGCCTCCCAGACACTGCCCAAGTCACAGCACAGACTCTCTGCTCGCCTGCCACCTTATATAGACAGGGTTTGCTTTTAAATATGGTCCGGGTCGCTCTCCTGCCCCCACCCCTTGCTCAGCTGTCCTGTGCATCCAAGGTCAAATCTACGCTCCTCATCTTGGTCCACTCACCGTATCCTCCCTCATCTGGTACAAGCTCTGCTGAGAGAGTCAGAATCTACAGCCAAAAGCAATCTGCGTTCCCCACATGTGGCTTCTTACATAATCAGCAAAATATTAATTAATGTCTACCCTGACCCTGATGACAACACCCCAGGGAAGAATTTTAAAATAAGTGTTGTTGGCTCTAATCTATTACTGTTGATTAGCGCAAAGGCCCACGTGTGCTCGTTGCGTTATCCAGCCATACGGCCCGGCACAGTCCAAGGCAGAGACCGGCCAAGTGGGGCCCCCTGAAGTTGGCAGTCATGGTTAGATGCGATTCTGAAACCATATGGCACAGGGCTCCTCCAGGGGGTGAGGAATGTGTTGTGTCCCGGAGTCCAAACCCTATTCTCTTCCTTAACGCCTGGGGGCAGGAGCAGGGAGATGGCTCAGGCGGTCAAATGCCTGCAGTGCAAGCAGAGAACCTGAGTTAAAACTTCTAGCACCCAGTAAGGGCCAGGTGGGGTGGCACCTCTTGTCGTCCTAGGGCTGGGCAGGCGGAGATCACTGGGTCCCTAGGAATCCATGGCCAGGCAGCCTAGCAGAAGCTCTGATCTCGAGGCCTTAAAAAGACTGTCTCAAAAAAAGCAGCAAGGCTTTGCACCAAGACTAAGATCTGGCATGTGTGCAGAAGAGGGACCCCAAAATGTGATTATCAGGTGAAGATCCCCCACCCCACCCCCAGGCATCCATCTGAACACCATTTTTCACAGCTCAGTGTGGGGCTCTGGGGTGCACGGATGAAATGCTACCGTGATAACACAGCACTGAGGCCGTTGGTGTGGCGTGGAAAATTCCATAACCTGCATCCATGAAGAGCTCTCTCCCGTCCTCTGAACAGGAAGTGGTAGATGGGTTGGCTCTCCTTTGTCAGTTTAGTCCTGTGCAGAAAATTCTTACGGCATCTAGAGAAAGCCACCAGCCAGAGTCTCGGCTGCTTTTCAGAATCACTGTCTGGCGTTACAAGTCCCCGAGCCCTGATGCTCAGGCTGGCTGAACAGCCACAGTCACATACGGGCGCCTTTTGAAAACAGCTCCTGGGAGTTTGGCCAGTTTGCAGAACCAGATGGGTTCTGGTGAAGTGTCATTTCAAAAGCCCTCCCACCAGACCCGCTGTGCAGCTCTGAGTGGGTTCCTTAACTTCTCGGTGTTCGGTAAAATGAGGACAACCATGTCTGCGGGGACACTGGTGCGTCTCCGAGTGCCCAGGACAGAGCAGGTGTGCGAAGCTGGGTGACCCTTCGAAGTTGTCAGGGGCCTCCTGGGGGGGCCACTGGCCCCGTGAGCCAGCGTCAGGACACGATGGGTGGAGGAGGACCGCCCTGGTTCCTCCGCACGCATGCGCATGGCAGCCTGTAGTTCCTCAGCGTTAACGCAGAGGGTACATACAGTAAGCAGCAGCGCTGCACGTGGCCCCGGCCTGTTCGGCTCTGTGCAGAAGAGGGCGTGCCCAGCGTGCCTTTCCAGGTTCCATTTCTGTTACTGAGACAAAATACCCTGACGAAAGCAACCTGCAGCTCCCAGTCACAATCCATAATGTCAGGTAAATCACAGGGCAGGGGCTTGAAGCTGCTAGTCATATCCACAGTGCAGGCATGCTGCTTCCTTGCTTGCTTGCTTGCTTCTTTGCTTGTGCCCACAGAGGCCTGGGACTTCCCACATCAGATAACAACATAGTTACAACTCCTCCTCCCCCCCCCCCCAGAAAGGCCCCCAGGCCAGCCCCATATAGACAGCCCTTCAGTGTGAATCTCTTCCCAGACCATCCCAGGTTGTGGAAAGCTGACACAGCTAACCATCACGGTCCCCTGCTCCATGTGGTGGCTGTGTCCACATGGCCTGGAAAATGGGCAAGCCAAGAAAATCCATGAGGAGAGGTTGCAGCCATGCAGCTGTTTGATTCCTGTAAGAACCCCTCTCCCATGCTCTGTAAGCTCTCACTCAGGCACCCAGCAGTTCACCGAGATGGACATGGTGAATTGGTTCTTGGTCTGCCGCCCGTGCCCTATCAGGGTGGCCAGTGGGTGTCCTCAACCCGGAAACAGTTTTGCAGCAAGATCCAATCTGGAAACAAAACAATCAAGTTCTGTTTTTTAATGTAAAACTGTCCAAAATGAGAAACACTTCACAAATAATAAAAAGAAAGAAAATGCCAGGCCCCATACACACTGATACACAAAATCCCACTGGGTGACCCTGTGCCAGTTGGGGCTGTGACACAGGAAGTAAGCCCAGGCCTTCCTGACAAAATGCCCGCCTTCCCCACGGAGCATTCGGGGGTGGCCATTAAACTGAGTGTGTCCTTGGCCGGGAACCTGGCAGTCCTGCTTCTAGAACCTAGCCTGCAGGTTTATTCCTACGTGTGTATCGGTGACACGTTGGAGGCCAGTCACTGCATGCTGCTGTTGTTGCAGTGACGTATCACGGGGGAGGGGCCATGAATGCCGTGGCATGTGTGTGGAGGCCAGGAGTGCGCAGGAGTCGGTTCTCTCCTTCCACCACATGAGTCTCAGGAAGCCCACAGGTGTATAATGCCAGCACCTCCGTGGGGTAGAACAGTGAGGACAGTGTGAAGGAGAGGGCTGTGTGAACCTTGTGCAGCTGACCTGCACAGGGCCGAGGGCTCCGGAAGCAGCAGCCAACGGAGCCACAGGGACACAGCCTCATCCACAGGGTCCGGGTGGTGGCAAGTGTGGGAGGGGGTGCAGAAAGCATCCTGGACACCAGGGACAGCAGAGGACCCCAGCAGGGCCGGTGGGAGCAGCACACACAAAGGCCCGGAGATACCCAAAGGGTGTTGTGTTTCAGGACCCCAGAGAGAGCCCGGGGGTGATGACAGGCAGCAGGTGGCTGCCAGATGCGGCAGGGCCCCTCAGACCACCATTGAGGAACCTGGTGTCCAGGCCAAGCGTGGGAAAGCATTCAAAAGACTTGGCTGGTTCTCATTCCAGGAGCATCTTGCCGCCACGTGGAGAGAGTCCTGGAGGAGGCAGGAGGAGACGGTGAGGGCTGCAGGGGACAGGGAAAAGGGGTGGCCTGTGAGATCAGGCCAGGGAGGAAGTCCCAGCGGGACAAGGCTCTGGAGAGGGTGTTAGAGTCACAGAGCCGCCAGCCCAGGTACAGTGTGGCCAGGGACACGCGCACCTAGCTGTGGCCTCAAAGATCTGAGAAAGGAACCCATGTTTAACCCATGCACTCATTACACACACACACACACACACACACACACACACACACACACACACGCACACACACATACATACACCCTCTTAATTACTAAAACATCTTGGGTGTCCTGTATTGCTCAGCACCCATTACTTCACAGCGTGTGTGTACACACACAGATTAAGACAGTGGTCGCATGGTGCCCATACCTCCCCCGCCAATACATCTCTCAAGCCTCTGCGGAGCACACGATGGGCTATTCCAGTCCCAAGAGGTTCTGGGAAAAGTGGAAACTTCATGTTGGGTAGGGAAGGGAGAAAAGGAGAATTTTCTCAGGGTCGGCAATGTTCTAGCCACACATCTGGGTGGTAGCACACGGGTGCAGTTTAGTGCTAGACTATCTGGCTAGACTGCAGTAGGCTCTGAGTGCCAGATCCAGCGATGTGCGCACGCATGTACACACACACACACACACACACACACACACACACACACATAACTCTGAGCCAGGCATGATTGCACACGGTTGTTATTTTTTTTTTAGATTTATTTATTTATTTATTTATTTATTTATTTATTTATTTATTCATTAATGTATACAGCATTCTGCCTGCATGTACACCTGCGCACCAGAAGAGGGCACCAGATCTTACTATAGATGGTTGGGAGCCACCATGTGGTTGCTGGGAATTGAACTCGGGACCTTTGGAAGGGCAGCCAGTGTTCTCAACCTCTGAGCCATCTCTCCAGTCCTGACACACACTTTTAATCCCAACACTTGAAGGCAGAGGTAGGAGGATCTCTGTAGGTTTCAGGCCATTCTGGTCTACAGAGCGAGCTGCAGGACAGCCTGGACTATATATAGACACCCTGTCTCGATAGATGGTAGATAGATAGATAGATAGATAGATAGATAGATAGATAGATAGATAAACTTCCATCATTGTCCCCATTTCAGAGAGGAAAGAGTAAAGCTGGGAGAGATTGGGTAATTTTCTCTAGGCCTCATTCAAGTTATTTTTAAAATGCTGTCTTGAAGCTGGAGAGCTGGTTCAGACGGTAAAGCACTCGATGCTCTTGTAGAGGGTCGGGGTTGGACTCCCAGCACTCACACAGCAGTTTACAACTATCTGTGACTCCAGCTCCAGGGGACCTGACGCCCTCTTCTGGCTCCTGCAGGCACTGCACACATGTGGTAGACACATACATGCAGGCAAAATGCCCATGTACCTGATGATGATGATGATGATGATGATGATGATGATGATGATGATAATAAAATGCTAATGCTATTTTGGCAAACTGGATCTGACATGGGCTCTGGTCTTGAGACAGCCAAATAAATCATTTCTGAGTGTGGCAGGCCCAACATGGTGCTTAGAATGCCTGCTGTGCCGGCACCTGAGGTGGAGACAGGAAGATCAGAAGTTCAAGGTTATCCTCAGCTAAGGAGAGAGCTCAAGGCCAGCCTGGGCTCCAGGAGATTCTTTCTCAAAACAAGTGTGGCCGGACTAGGAAGATGTACACTGTGACCCCGAGGCCCAAGAGACAGAGCGGCCTCAGCCTGGTATGAGGGTGTACAATCAGGGCAGGCTTCGGGGAAGAAGCAGAAATAATACCTGACTCCAGCTGCAGTGGCCTCACAAGGGCCAAACGTGCAGGAGATGCACCCAGACCTGCCTTGATGGGGACCCACCCCAGGGCCAACCGTGGTGGTTCAAGGCTCCCTCGGCTGCTTTACGTCACCACGCTCTGCCTGGTCTGGTTTTCCTGCAGAAATGAAAGCGGCCTCTCCTAGGCCTTCAGAACACTTTGAAAATGCAGTTATCATCAGGGCCGCTGGCCATCAATCTCCACTTGGAAACAACAGGAAACAGAGCCTTCCTCTTCCAACTCCAGGAAGGAGCTGACTGGGGAGTGATGGATCCCTGCCTCTCGGGAAGAGTAGGAGTGAGTGGGTGTGTCCACGTGCAGGCAGGTGTCCTGGAGGCCAGAGCCATCAGATCCCCTGGAGCTGGAGTGACAGGTGGCTGGGAGCTGTTGACCTGGGTCCCCTGTTTGTATGCTGAACTGGAGCTCACTGACTGCTGGACAGGCTGGCCAGCTAGCCCCAGGGATCCTTCTGTCCCTGCCTTCCCAGCCATGGGACCACAAGCCCACACCACACCTACCATTCTGTGAGGGTTCCAGAGAGCCAAAGGTCCCTGTGATTGTATGGGGAGTACTCTCCTAATGCAGCCGTTTCTCTAGCCTTGGATTTCATGACGTACTGGTGATAGAGGTGTTGGAGATGGACCCCAGAGCCTCCCACGCTGGCCAGGCTGAGCCACACGCCTGGCCCCTCACTAGGGAATTCTAGGCCCTGTTCTATTGTTCAGCCACCCTCCCCGTCTTAATTCATCTCAGCCTCCAGTTGCTATACAATTATTTTTTTAATTCACACAAAGGCAGGACAGATGTTGGGCCAATTCCTGTTTTCTTGGGACAAACTGAGCTTCCTGGAAGTACGAAAGGCGGGGGAGAGCTCTCCAGAAGCCAGCTGGGAGGGACCCACAGAGCGCCCTTGCCACATAACTTCAAAAACAGCATCTGTGCCCTGGGAGTTGGGCACTGAGACCTCACCTACGGGCGCAGTGGGCCTTGACCCTCAGGGCTCCCCACAGAGGAGGCAGCAGGACGAGTGTGGGGCCCAGGCTGCTGCAGCCTGGGATGGGAAGCAGCCAGGCTGTCACCCCTAGCTGAAAGCTCCTCACAGACCTTACACTGGGGACCAGGGTTCAGAGCGCTGGGAACAGGACTGCAGGGGTCTGAAGGAATCAGAATCCAGGAGACAGAGGACTCTCCCACGTCCCACCGGCCTGTGGGTTCCTCCGCACCTGTGTGGAGGTCAGAGGTCAGCTTTGGGGGTCGGTCCTCCTTTCCCATCTTACTTAAGAGTCCCCTGCTCGCTTCTGGTGTGTCAGGCTACCTCAGCCCAGAGCCTCCCAGGGCTATTCCGTTCGCCTTCCCTCTCTCCACTGCAGAACAGACACCCTCAGCCACAGCTGTCTTTAGATTGGTTCTGGGGATCTGAACTCACGGCTTCACACTTGTGCAGCACGCGCCTTACTTACTACTAAGCCTTCCCCAGCCCCCAGTCCCCAGCCCCCAGGCTGAGATTTTATTTTATTGGTTTTTCTAGGCAGGGTTTCTCTGTTGTGTAGTCCTGGCTGTCCTGGGACCTTGCTCTGTAGACCAGGCTGGCTGGCCTCAAGCTCAGGGATCCATCAGCCTACCAAGCTGAGGTCTTAAAACAAGCCAGAAAGGACTGTTAAAGGTAGACATTGCTCCAGACAAATATAAGAAGGCACACACACACACACACACACACACACACACACACACACACACATATATTCTTTGAAAGAGTCTCAGGAACCTAGTGCCAGCCTGTCATGCTACCAACCAACCCTCAGATGAGATCTGATTGGACCCATTTAACTCCACATGGCCACCCCAAGCCAAGCACTGTAGTGACTGTGCCTGGAACCCTCTGACTGGCTGGTGCTCAGTCACACGCTTCTTGCTGGGGCAGAGGCTTATGGGTAATTCTTGGAGAGAAGAAAACTGGAGTCAATGCCTCCCTGCCAGAAGCAGCAGGTTCTGTCAGGAGGCAGACACAATAAATGCAGGGTCATGAATCAGCAGACACCCTGAACTTCACATTAGGAAATAGAGAGAATTACAGGCAAAGAAAACTTTGGTCTTTTACAAGTTTTATTTTAGATTTATTTATTTAATTTTGCGTGCGCTCGTAAGCTTTAAGGTGTGTGTGTATCTGTGCACCACGAGTGCCGTATTCACAGAGGCCAGAAGAGGGCGTCGGATCCCCTGGTGGTACAGGAGGTTGTGAGCCGCTGAGTGTCTGCTGGGAGCTGAAGCCAGGATCTCCACATGAGCAGAAAGTGCTCCTGACGGCTGAGCCACCTCTCCAGCCCCAGTTTGGGGGCTCTGTGTACATTTGTGTGTCTATAAATGCACATTCCTGTGTGTCTTTTGACAAGGAAGGTGTCTGGTGTCTGTCTTCACCCTTCCATCTTGTTTGAGACGGGGCCTCCTGCTTGATGCTCTGGACACTGTGTACAAGGGCTGGGACAACGCTCTCTCACCCCCATGTCAGGCTTCGTGCGGGTCCCGGGGGTCCAAACTCGGGTCCTCTTGCTAACACGGCAACCGTATTACCCACAAAGCCTCTCCCCCAGCCCCAGAACATCCTCTATCAAAGGCGAGCATAGAACCAAGCTGATCCCTTCCTGCCAACTTTTAACTCAAGTGACTTTTCCCAGAAAGCTCTCAACGGGAGTGAGAGGCACCCTCGGCTAGAGACTCAAAAGACAACACCGAGGGCTCGGCTCCAGTGAGAGTCACTTTCTACAAAATACAAAGGGGCCCCACTCAGCCTGAAGGGTGCGAAGGGTGGGGCTGATGCCACCAGGGGTGGCCCAGCCTGCTTAAGGAAGTGGGAAGGCAGCCTGAGTCCCTGATGGAAAGCAGAACGTTAATGGGAAAACAGCCTGGCCTAGGCTGAGCCTGTACAGTTTGTGTGTGTGTGTGGTATAATGTGTGTGTATGTGTGTGGCATGTGTGTATGGAGGCCAGAGGTCAATGGGGGTGCCTTCCTTATTCCCTCCCAACAATACTTTTTCGGCAAGCTCTCTTGCTACACCTGGAGCTCACCAAGCCGGTGCCTCAGGGAGCCTCCCATCTCTGTCTCCCCAGCACTGGGATTATAGGTATGCATCCCCATGCCTGGTTTTCTCACGTGGGTCCTGGTGATTCCAACTCAGCCCTTCACACTGTGGAACAAGCACCCTGCTCACTGAGTGATCTGCCAGGCTCACGTGATGCTTTTGGACAGAACTATGGCAGTGTGAGGGACCACAGAGAATCTCAAACACTGGCAGGCTGAAGCAGGAGGACTGAGAGTTCAAAGCTAGCCAGGCTGCCAGTGGGACCCTGCCTCACACCGTCCACAGAGAGCCTTTGTAGTTCGACCTGGCTGACATCCAGCTTGGTTTAGAGGCACACCCACCTCCTGACCCCCATCCCATGACACATACCATGACCTTGGTAGGGTTTCCCCGAGCCAGCAGTGGGAGGACAGCAAGCCACAAAAGGCAGGTGCCTGGCCATTGGGAAAGTTATGGACACAACACTATAGCAGCCTCCGAGTCTCCTGCCTTGGGGGTCAGGGCTGAGGGCTCATCTACACCACATAGACCACGACCTCACAGCTGGAGGAGACCGCACTGATGGAGAGAGAAGGAAAGGTTCTTCTTCTTCTGCTTTTTAGGCTGTTATCCACCCACAGCCAGAAAGAAAAAGCAAAATTACCATCTAAATACAATTTAAAAAGAATAAAAATCACCGTGCAAAAGGGGACAGGTGCCACCTGTTAGAAATTGGCAGGAGCCAGCCTGGTGGCACATGCCTTTAATCCCAGCCCTTGGGAGGCAGACTCTCTCGGGTTTCTGTGAGGTTTGGATCAGCCTGCTCCACAGAGAAAGAAAGAGAGAAGAGGCGGGGTGGGGGGGTGGACAACACAGGCTGCAGAGATGGCTCAGTGGTTAAGAGCATTGGCTGCTCTTCCAAAGGTCCTGAGTTCAATTCCCAGCCACCCCATGGTGGCTTGCAACCATCTGTAATGGGATCTGATGCCCTCTTCTGGTATCCATAAAAACTGAGCACTCATATATGCATTAATCAACACACCACCATTTGCAGAGCACAGGGAACTTGGCCTCGTGGACACAGTGACTTTCGTTGTATGAGTCCCATTTTTCAGATGAGAAAGCTGGAGCTCGTACAGGGGAGAGTGAAGAGGCCACGGGAGAATCCCTACCCAGGATCCATCCTCCTCTTCCTGTCTTCCTCTTCTCCTTTCCTTTCTGCTCATTCTTCTCTCACTTTCTCCTCCCTTTTCCCCCTTCCCTCTCTCCCTCCTGACTTTCCCCCTTCCTCATTTCTTCCTTCTCCCCCTCCTCTCCCCTCTCCTCCTCTGTCTCTCTTCAAACACATTTTTTCCCCAGATGATGTTTGAAAAGTTATGAAGATGGAAACTGAGAGAGCCTTCCAGGGTCCTCAGCTAACTATCCTTTCTCAAGAGCATCATCATTTCGGCCTATTTATTAAGCACCTGCAAGATCCACAAAGAGAGACCTGCCCAGACACTCTGGCCCTTATGCCAAGCATGGCGAACTTGGGAGAGTTGGTGTCTAGTGGGAGGGACCGGGCCAGAGGGAGAACCCAGATTGAAGGTTCCTGTGGGTTTCTAAGCTCAGTTCTGCTGACCTTGTGACCTGCCTAAATATTTTTTTCTTTGTGGTAGAAACTGGCCTGTGTGTGACAGGAAGTTCGACAGTGTTCCGAGGCCTTTAGATGGCAGTACCAACCCCCCAACACGCACCATGATAAACAAAATGTCTCTCAGATTGTCAAATGTTTTCTGGGAGGGAGAGCCTCCCCAGGTGAGAACACCTGTTGGAAGAGCCAAACAGGAAGTGCATAAGGACAGGTCACAAGGGCTCAGACCCTCGCCAGACGCCTGAGGACCTGTCCTTAGGGTGCTGCCCATGTGACATCAGCACACAGAAGGCAAGAGGAAGCATGGACAACACATGCAAAGGCCCTGTGGCAGGATCCAATGGACAACCGAGGCCAGAGAATGGGCTCAGTCACCCAGGAAATGGAGTCTGGCTTGAAGATTTTAAATTCACCTGTGGTCACTTTCACTTGGTAGGTTATTTTCTGGATGGTTGAAATGAGACACTAAACTCGGACGACATCAACAGTGACAAAGACGAGAAGCCATGTGGACTCCAGTGTTGCAGGAACGGGCAAAGTCACTCGTGGCGGCTGGTAATGACTGCCAGCCATCAGAATCACGCTCAGAGACCGCTGGCTTCTCCAGAAGACTCCAGGGCAGACTGCTGTCGGTGCTGGTGTTTTGAGGCAGACTCTTGCTGTGTAGCCCAGGCCAGCCTCATACTCATGCTCCTGCCTTTGGCTCCTGAGTGCTAGGCTTATACACGGGCACCGCCACACCCGACTCTTTTTTTCTTTTTAAATGAAGTAAAAACATACAAACCATGTGCCATGCCCCCAACATACAAGTAATTTTTTTAAGTGGCCAGGCATGATAGCACTCACCTTCAATCCTAGCACTTGATGCAGAGGCAGGCAGAACTCTGTGAGTCAAGGCTAGCCTGGTCTACACAGTGAGTTCCATGCCGCCACAGCCAGTGAGACCCTGCCTCAAAAAAAAAAAAAAGCGAGATTAATAGACGAAGACATCCTACATTGACTTACACATGGAGAAAGTGAAGAAATTATTTCAGAGTAAAAGTCTACGGTAAAGAGCCAGGCCTGGTGGTGCATGCCTAGAAAGCCAGCACTTGGGAGGCTGAGGCAGGATAATCAAAAGTTCAAGACCAGCCTTGGCTATGTAGGCAGATCCTTATCTCAAAAATAATAAATAAATAAATAAATAGGAAGCTCTTTATCAGTTGCACACTGGAGGAAAGGGCATTGGGGGAGAACTGTGGAGCAGATGTCAATCCCAGCAGGGATTTAACAGAGTCTTTGGGGCCCCGCACCCACCAGGAGGCTGCTGAGGGGAACGCAAGTTCAAGATTCATAAATTTTGCCAAATAGGTCAAGGCCAAAGCCCTCCAGGACACACTGGGCCTCAGAGATCTTTTTTGTTTGTTTGTTTTGTTTTGTTTTGTTTTGTTTTGTTTTGTTTTTTTGAGACAGGGTTTCTCTGTGTAGACTTGGCTGTTCTGGACTCACTTTCTAGACCAGGCTGGCCTCGAACTCACAGACATCCACCTGTCTCCGCCTCCCAAGTGCTGGGATTAAAGGCGTGTGCCACCACCTCCCAACTCTCAGAGGCCTTTCTGAGCTCAGATGATGGAGTCTAGTTGAGGGGAAGGATTCTGCTTGCTCCAGCTCTTGGTCCCTTCTCAGAATCCTGACTATCTTCAAACCTTCAGAGATTGTCTGAGGCAGGAGCTAATGTTCAGGCAGATTGTCACAGGCCCTGAGGTCCATGCAGACCCTGGAGCAGGCTGGATGACATGGCTGCAGAGGGAACTCTTCAGTGGCACTAACAGCAGAGACTGTCCGAGGAGCCAGTGCCCCTGTGATTTCGACACTGTGGTTTTCTTCTTACAACCGTGGGGACTTCCATAGAAGTTCCAGTGTTACTACCAAGAAACACAATGAAAGAAACCAAGCCAAGAGAACAGGCAGAAACCAGCGTCGGCTTGTTTCCAGGAGCCCCCGTGCTGTTTCTCAGTAAAGCTGAGAGTGGAGGGCCTCAGCCATTAGCTGCTGTGTGGCCCGAGAAGACCTCTGAGCCCCAGCGTGCCATTTCCTCACCTCTACCGTGGCAGGGACTCCCTGCCTGCCAGAGGGCAACAGAGGCTGCTGCTCAAGCAGATGCTCTCAGACACACGGTTAAAGCCACCTCACATGGTACAATCTTGGAGGCTGCAAATTCCGGTACAAGGCTTGGAGCTGCCAGCCAGCCAGCTGGACGGAGCTGTGCCCGGGACCACTCTCATCTTCAAAGCCAAGCCCAGTGTCCTCCAGTCTCTAACCCTGCTTCCTTCCTCAGATCGCCACCTCTGACCTTGAGCCCTATGCCGGATGCTTAAAAGGCCCCACACCCCCCTGTGATCGCACTGAGCCTGTGTGGATAAGCTGGGCTGCTCTCTCAATTGAAACCCCTTAAAAGTGTCACATGCATGGAGTCCCTTCAGTCATGCACCAGAGTCACAAAGCCCAGCCTGGACAACTCTGAGACAGGCAGGCAGGCAGACAGACAGACAGACAGACAGCAATGCAGGTGTACATAGGAAAATCACTGGACAACTGCTCAACTCAATGCTGCTGATGATCACAGCTAAACCCCTGCCGCTGGAGAGGTAATGGTTTCTTGTCCTCTCTTTCCATAATGTTTCTATTACTTTTATTAAAATGTTGTTTAAAATCAAAATGAGAAGCCACTAGATGTGGTAACACACCCCTTTACTCTCAGTGCTTAGAGGTAGAGGTAGGCACACATCTCTGTGAGTTTAAGGCCAGCTTGGTCTCCATAGCCAGTTCTAGGACAGTGCTACACAGTAAGACCCTGTCTCAATAAATGAGAATTGTTGTATGTGGCCATTAATATTTACTATTGATGTATCTTTTAGTAATGCTGCGGTTAATCCTAAAGGGCTGAACCAAATCACCACACAGAAACTATGATTAATTTAGTTAACCTAGAACACAATGCTGGGCAATAGTTACTCCATCCTAAACCTCCAAGCCCTCATAGTTTCCTAACATTTAGATTTCCCACATTATACTTGATTTTTGTGAAATCTTAGGTCCAGTTCATTCTCCGTGTCCTTCCAAGACTTCTTTTCCAGCCTCTCTCTCCCAGCATCTCTCCTCTTCCTCTGCCTCCCACTCCTTCCTGTCCTCTGGCTCCTCCTCTCTCCATCTTACTCTTTCCTCTCCATTGCTCAACATTGTGTCTGGTTGTTTTATTTTGGCATGTTTACACAAAGTTGAGACAGGTGATGCTTAGAATAAGTATCACAAATGCAATATCCGGATTGAAACCAGAGAGTAGGGGAGAGAAATCGGCATTTGAATGAACAAGGGTAAGGTGTACACATTTCAAAAGAACATTATACCAACAGAGAATTAAGACTTAGAAGTCAAGGAGGGAAAAGTGCTTACCTTGAAAACAGGAGAACCTGAGTTTGAATCCTCAGCCTCGTTAGTGCATGACTGTGACCCCACCCCGCCAAAGGTGAGATAGAAGGCAGAGGCAGAAGACTTCTCAGAAGCTCTTAAGACCCTGTCTTAAATGAGGCAGAAAGCAAGGACTGACACCAGGGCTATCCTATGAACCTCTACCTCCCCACTATGGTGTCCTCATACCTACAATCACACACATGAACACACGTGCACACACAGAGGCACAAACAGAAAGAAAGAAAAAAGAAATCAAAGTTATATGACTATGGAAATGTTTTATTTGGTTTGGCTTGGGTTTGTTTGTTTGTTTGTTTGTTTGTTTGTTTGTTTGTTTTCTGAGACAGGGTTTTTCTGTGTAGCCCTAGCTGTCCTGGACTTGTTTTATAGACCAGGCTGGCCTTGAATTCGCAGAGATCTGCCTGCCTCTGCTTCCCTGAGTGCTGGGATCACAGGCATGTGTGCCACCTCGACTGGCACATGTAAATTTTTTGTCCCCCCTTGACTTCTAAGTCTATATGATATGAATGTGTTGTTTTGTCTGGGTTGCTGCATGGCAAACAGAATCTAAACTTATAAGCTTCCCTGGTTAGTTTAAAAACTAAGAAAAAAACGAACAATTGTCAACTTGACATAACCAGGAGTCACGTGGAAAGAGCGAACCTCAAACTGAAAAGCTGCCTCCATCACACTGGCCTCTGGCTTGTCTGGGAAAGATTGTCTTGATTGATGGATGATTAATGTGGGCAGGCCCAGCCCCCTGTGGGCAGCACAATTCCTGGGCAGGTAGATCTGGGCTGTATGAGAAAAGTAGCTGTGGGGCTGGAGAGCCGGCTCAGCTCTTAAGGGCACTTGCTGCTCTCGCAGAGGACACAGGTTTGGCTCCCAGAACTCACACAGCAACTTGCAACCATCCCTAACTCCAGTTCCAGGGGGTCTAATGCCCACTTTTGGCCTCTGCAGGAACCAGTCACACATGCCGTGCACATACATGCATGCAGGCAAAATATTCATACACATAACATAAAGACATTTTTCTTAAAAGAAAGGTATGAGCATGTGCTGATGAGCAAGCCAGTAAGCATGGTTTCTGCTCCAGGTTCCCTCTTGAGTTTCTGCCCTGACGTCCCTCAGTGATGGGCTGTGACCTGGAAGTGGAAGATAAAATCAGCCCTTTCATCCCCAACTTGCTTTCGGTCATGGTGTTTACCACCACAACAAAAAGGCTTAAAAACCAGAGTTTAGCAGACGGTGTCACTGCTCTACAGTTACAGCATTCGAAAGGCTGAGACAGGTGTTGTTTAAAAAAAAAAAAGAAAATCCCAACTGTTCAATTTTACCAATGAAGACTCCTGAGCCAGATGCTGGGGTGAAAACCTGATAGTTCAGAGAGGCAGAGAAAGCACCCAGCTGAACTTCCTACTCAATTCATGTCTCAGAGGAAAAAGCCAAAAGCTCAAGGCCAAAAGCTTGCTAGCTCAGCTGACAGCCCAAAAAGAAAAAGCCAAAGAGCTAAAGAGCTAAAGGGCTCAAAGAGCTAAAGAGCCAAAGAGCTAAAGAGCTTTTCTTTTCCATGCTGTCTTAAATATCCTTCAACTCAGTGTCCTTCCTTTCTACTTAATCCCTGTCAGCTGGTTTCTTGCTCCACCTCTTGACCTAGGGTTAACTTTATTAAATCCTGTGTACAGAAAGCTCTTGGATTAAAGGTGTGTGTTAGGGCTGAACCACACCAAACAAGAAACAAGTTTTTACAGTTCTCAATATTGGGGATTCACAGTGGGATCAAATACCCTGCATTGGAAAGGAGGGTTCAGTCAGTCCTAAGGTTCTAGACTGGCTTGCATGGCTGGGCAATACTTTCCCTGTCAACACTTCCACTGTGGGCATCTTGAGCCCTCGTGTGGACCCTACAGGTCTGCCACCTGGCCTGAGTCCGAACAAGCATGCGACCTCTGCCAAGCCTAGGCCAAGCCAAGCAATCTCACTCTGAAATTTGAATCTCAGAGTGGCAAAACAAAGTTCTAAGAAAGAGCTTTCTCTGCACACAGTGAGTGACTCTTGCCAGCTGCTGCACCTAGACCCAGCAATGCGCCTGCCCTGTGTGAGGCTGAGCTCATCACCCTCAGTGTTACCGGCATTTGCACCAGGGGAGGGGCAGGCGAGGCCTCCTGTGCACCATAGGTGTGTAGATGCCTCTTTGACTTCCCCAGAGGCACTGAAAACATCCTTGTGGCCAGGGGTATGGCTTAGCTGGCAGAGTGCCTGCCTACCATCCTCAAAGCTCTGGGTTCCAGCCTTAGCACCACAGACACTGGGTGTGGTGGCACATGCCTGTAATCCCAGCATTAGGAAGAGAGTAAGACTGAGTGTCAAGAGTTCAAGGCCAGCCTCAGCTATGTCGGGAATTTGAGGCCAGCCTGAAGTATACAAAGCCATGGTGACTGTTAAAGACTAGATAAACAGCTCAGTGGTTAAGACTGTATATTGTTCTTATAGAGGACCTGAGTTAAATTCCTGGCATCCACATCAGGTAACTTAATAGCATTACAGACTGGACCTCCTGGGGATCTGGTACTTCCCTGGTCTGCAGATATGCACACATAAATAATAATTTTGAAATATATTCAAAATTTTTTGACTGGAGAGATGGCTTAATGCTCAATGCTTTTTCAGAGGACTTAGGTTTATTTCCAAAAATCCATACCAGGTAGCCAACAAATGCAGATAACGCTAGTTCCAGGGGATCTGGTGCCCTCTTCTGGCCTCTGCCAGCATCTGCTTCGACATGGTACACGTATATACACTCGGGTACACTCACACACCCAGCAAATAAATAATTCTTTTTTTTAAGTCTTGATATAAGAATAGTGAAGTATCTGAAATCAAAATCAAGGACAAGGAAACAATCCTACTAGCAGTTACAAAAAAAACAAAACAAAACAAAAAAACAAAAACAAAAAACCAACATCAACAGCCACACCAAAACAGTAAGAGATAAGTTTAACTATGTATTTTGGTTTGCTTTCTGTTAGTGTGATAAAACACTGACCAAAAGTAACTGAGAGGAGGAAAAGGTTTATTTTAGATACAGGACAGTTCATTACCACAGGAAGCCAGGATGGGAACCTAGAGGCAGGATCTGAAGCACAGACCATGCAGGAACGCTGGTGACTGGCTAGCTCTCACAGGCGCTTTCTGTCAGCTTTCCTGTACACCCCAGGCCCACTTCCTATGGATGGTGCTGGAGAACTGGGCACTCCTACATCAGCCCTCACAGACACAGCCACAAGCCAATCTGATGGAGGCCGCTCTTGAATTTGGGCCTCCTCTTCCCCGGTGATTCTTGGTTGTGTCAAACTGACAATAAAAACTAACCCAGATTCAGAGGAAGCAAAAATCTTTGTAATGGTACATTGATGACAGAAACTGGAGAAAACATACACATATAACACACCACACACACACACACACACACACACACACACACACACACACACCACACAAAAACACACTGCATGAACACCACACACACACACACATGCACCGCACACACCACATATACATATATACACACACACACCACACACATACATAAACACTCATACATAAACACAGACATAAAACACACACATCACACACACATATACCACACATACATAAACACACACACATCACATCACATATACATATGTACACACAAAAGAAATAAATGAGGGTCTGGAGAGATGGCTCAGCAGTTAAGAGCACTGGCTGCTCTTCCAGAGGACCCGAGTTCAATTCCCAGCAACCACACGGTGGCTCACAAGCATCTATAATGTGATCTGATGCCCCCTTCTGACGTACAGGCAAACATGCAGATACGGAAGGCATACGCAAAATAAATAAATAAATCTTTAAAAAATGAGGAATAAAGAAATGTTGTCTGAGGAGACAGATGAATTCAAGTAGACTTTAAAATCTCACAATGTAGACATGAATGGAAGCATCACATAGCCCGACCAATACTTACAAATTTAATATTTTCATGTTTCACTTTAAAAGAAATTTTAATTAAGAAAATGTCTTTGGGTTGGAGAGATGGCTCAGCGGTTAAGAGCACTGACTGCTCTTCTGGAGGACCTGGGTTCCAGTCCCAGCAGTACATGGCAGCTCTCACACATGACTGTAAATCAAGGATCCAACACCTTCACACAGACATACATGTAAGCAAAGCACCAATGCGCATAAAATAAAAATAAATAAATATTTAAAAAAAATAGAGATGTCATTCCATGTTTGTCACATGCTCCTTAAAGCTAAAACCCACCTTGCTGTCTTTTGGATAAGAGGTTTGGGGTACCCTAGCTTAAGCAGTTTGGGACCAGTGAGACCTGAAGATTTGAGGGACTTCTGGCAACAGGGTGTTATTACATTCTCCACTGGACTTTTTAACAAATAAAAAATGATTATTTTTTTTTTAAATTTATGTATGTATGCATTTATTTAATGTATGTGCTCTATCTGCATGTACACCTGCATGCCAGAAGAGGGCATCAGATCCCAGTATAGATGGTTGTGAGCCACCATGTGGTTGCTGGAAACTGAACTCAGAACCTCTGGAAGAGCTGACAGTGCTCTTAGCTGCTTACCCATCTCTCTTGCCCCCCATTTGTTATATTTAAATTTCACAATCACAGTAGCAGGAGCCACAGAAAGTGGTCCACAGGTAGATGGTAGAGTGGAGAAGGAGGGAGGCCTTGGCTTCCTCACACCTCCAAATCCACCTGTTTTGGCCCTGCCTTTCCAATGAACCCTGCAGCCCAAACCAGCCTGGGGTGAGGCTGAGTTTTCCCATCAAATCCCAATCTATCCTGGGCAACCAGCCTTGGAGAACTCAGTGAATGGAATCAAGATTCCCCAGGGCACCAGACAGTGGTGGTACATCCCTTTAGTCCCAGAACTCAGGATGCAGAGGAAGGAGAATCTCTATGAGTTCAAAGCCAGCCTGGTCTACAGAGCGGGTTCCAAGATACCCAGGAGCCAGGACTTACAGAGAAAAACGTGTCTCAAAAAAAAAAAAAAAATCCCCAGGGCAGCCCACAATCTCACAGGGAATCTTTCTTTCTAAAAACATTCTATCACTGTAAAGTCCAATGAAAACCACTGGAGAGTTCTGGTCCCTCTGTTGGTTAGTTTCGTCAGAAGATGCCAGCCTTCCTAGCTGTGTCTCTACCACAAGCTGCAATGAAACCTATTTGCTACGCCCAACTGCATCACCTATAACTTACCAGGTGCTGCTGCCAAGGCCACAGGGAAGACCCAACCTCATGGGAACAGGCCAGAAAGTAAAGCAGCTTGGAACATATCCTAAATTCCTGTTGAGGAGTCGGGATGGTGGCTTTTATCACAGGCTGGCCTTGAACTCACTATGTTGCAAGGAACATAGTTCCGGTCCTCTTGCTTCCACCTCCCAGGTGCTGGATTACAGATCTGCACCACCAGTTTCGTCTTATGCAGAGTTGGGGGTGAAACCCTGGGTTTCGGGCATGCTAGGCAAGCACTCTATTGGCAGAACACAATCCTGGTCCCATAGTCTGCTAAGTTCCTAGGCAGTGCCGCAAAGGAGCATCCCACCACCCCCAAGAACCATGAAACCCATCGGGAGATGAGAATTAGGCAAACGGGCAAAAGAGCCTGGTGCTGTCGGGTCACCCAGTTCCTGGCTGCAGCCCTCCTTTGTGGCCCCTTGGAAGCTCCGTCTCCCTCGAGTCTCAGCCACCTTCTCCATCAGAGGTCGCTTCCACTTCTCAGGAGAACGTGAATTTGGGCTGTGAGGACACGAGTCTGACCGGATTGGTGATGTGTTTCAACTCGTTGAGGTATACCCACAAGATCATTTTATTTTTATAGTAATTGGTACCCAATATTCTCTGTTGAAACCTCTGCTTTCCCTCAGGGCAGAAGTAAAAATAGGAGTTGAGGTGGCGGAAGCAGGTAAAAGAGGGGACAGCCAGCTCTTGCACAGCCCTTCTGGACTCAAGAGGAAAGGTTCGATACTTGTCTAGATCTTGCAGACCCAGAGCCGAGTTCGTGCCTGTGCCCCAGCACAGGCAACCTTGAAGGAATGAACTTCCATCCACCTCCCTCCCATGCCACAACCTGCCAGTTCTCCAAACTCAGACCTTAAGTCTTGAAACCCTGCAGGGACTGAAGAGATGGCTCCGTGACTTAGAGCTCTTCTAGAGGACCTAAATTCAGTTCCCAGCACTCACACTGGGCAACTCACAACCGCCTGTCACTCCAGCTCCGGGGACCCATGCCCTCTTCTGGCTTCTGGTCACCCACACACATGAGGCATAAAGACCCACACAGACTGGTTACATTAACACACGCAGTTTGTAGAAACTCTTCAAACTGTGTGTTTATTAATATGCGGTCTATATCACATGTAATATATACATAAATATATCTCACATATTTTTCTGTGTATGTTCTTTAATTCAATAAAATATTTCCGGGGCTGGGGAGATGGCTCAGTACCTGCCTCTAGCAAGCCTGCTGACCGAGTTCAGGTTCCTAGAACTCACATCAAAGCCAAACTCAGCAGGGCAAGGCTCTAGGATGCCAGCGTTCCTACAAGAAAGTGGTAGCCAGAACAGGACAACCTGGCCTGGCTTACTCGAGACCCTGCCTCAGGGAGCGTAGATAGGCAACGGCTGACACTTGAAGGTTGTCCTCTGACCTCCAACCATCTTCATTTACACCTGTGCATGCACACGTGAACTTATGCACCACACACCTACACGAGCAGGATTTCAGGTTTGAGGCCATCCTGAGCTGCACCTGATGTCCTCCCAGCCTGCCTCAGCCACGGGACCAGATCCTGTGTCAAGGGAGAAAATAAAAGCCATTTGCACAGGATCATCATCTTCTTCAATTCTTTTCTTTGAGGAGAACTTGAGTCTCAGATTTGGTTCAGAGGTTGTTTGCATGTTGTTGGGGTCCCCCTTCTCCGGTGCAGCTGGACTGCAGGGAGTGGGAGGGGGTGCTGTCCGCTCTCTCCTCACTTATCTGGAGCCAGAGGAGAGGGAGGAGGCTGATATTCTGCGTAGAATGAACTTAGCCTGGGGAACTCCAGGGATCCTAAACTTCACCTTAGAGCTGTGTAAAGGACCTCACCTGGGATGGTGATCTCAAACCTGGTTTAACTCCAAGACTAGACATTGCTATTTTAGGGATGTCAGGAGTGTGTGGGTTCTGAGTTTAAAAAAAAAAAAAAAAAAAGACATTTCCATTTGACAATGGAATGGTGAAGCCGTAGCTTTCTCTCTTCTACTGAGGTCCATGGAGCTGCATCCTCAAAGACAGGATTGGATGAGAGTGCCCTGCCCAAGGCCTCAGTGGTGGTGGTGGGAGATACTGAGGGAAGGAGGAGACACCATGGGTAGCCTGTCATTGGTCAGATCAAGCTCAGTCCCGCTAGGGACTCTGGGAGACTGCCTGGTCCTCTGAATTACTTTGCTTTTGCAGCAGGTTAGTGAGCTAGCAACTACCCCCTCCCATGTCACCAGCACTGGCCTCTATGGGGTGCTCCTGAAGGCTGAGCCCCCGCTCTCCTGGCAGGGTCATAAGGAAGGAGCAGGGTCAGCCACAGAGCTACAGAAAGACTGCTGAAGGCAGAAGGGCTTCAGGGTCGGTGTCCATCTGGTCCTACACAGCTCATTTGTGGGGAAGCTAAGCCCCAGGTTGTGACAGCTGCTGCCAATCTATTATAGTCAAAAGTAAGCCTTGGCCATTATTTGTCTCAAGACCAGGTCTTGGGTAGTCCAGGCTGGCCTCCAACTCAATCTATCCAAGGATGACCTTGAATTTGTGATTCTCCAGATTCTGCCTCCCGAGGGCTTAGATTATGGGCAAGCCTCACCAGGCCTGTCTCACGTGGTGCTGGGGGCGGAACTTGGGGCTTTCCTACTTGCTAGACAAGAGCTCTGCCAACCAAGCCGCATCCTCGGGCCCAAAAAGCATTCCTGAGAAGGGCAGAGGGAAGCTGGGAGTGATTCAGCCACAGTTCAGAGCAAGAACAGACAAGTGACAAGCAGAGCTCAGGGACAACAGATCCAGGCTTCTCAGAAACGCCTGTGGGGAGAAGACTTGTTTTTCAGTTGTGTCCAAAGATGGGGATTGGACCACACAGCGTGGTTGGTGAGGAGAGGGCGGACCAACCTCTGATGTCTGACAGAGAGACTGAGAGAGCTGGAGAAAGACGAATGGACAAATGGAAAAATTACAGGGCTGGGGATAGATGAGGAAACAGAAGGCCGGGAAAATGGTGAACAAGCTCATGTGAGGGTGTAAGTGTGGCTTTCATGGTGAGGCCCTGTGTCAATTCACGCTCACCAAACCACCAGCACGGACCATCAGCAGCGAAGAGCGCAGCAGGTGTCTCTCCTGACCATGTCTCAAGCTGTTGTCATGTGTTACACTGCAATCAGAAAGAAACACAAGTTTAGAAAATGGAAAATGCCTGGCCTGAAAGGCTAGATGCTCATCCATGGTCCCCGAGCCTCTTTCTTGCTTGCCTGCTTCCTTTTTCCAAGATGCCCTGGGTCGGAGAGGGGTCAGTGCTGAGGAGGGCAGGCAGAGGGGAATTCAGGAGGGATTGGGAACTAGGAAAGCAGTTGACCTCACTTCCCCCTGCTCATTCTCTGCAAGAACTATCTTGTCCCGGATGACACAGGAGGGTGGTGGGGCAGGAGGCCTGTGTTCAGAGACTCATTAAACTGGATTTAGATGATTCATTTTGTAGATTCATTCAACAAGTACTCAGGCAACGCCTCCTCTCACCCAGACCCTTCCTGAGGCCCTGAGATCTGTGCCCACAGGGTCGAAGTCTTCCAACAAGGCTGAGTCTTACCTCAGAGAGAAGGGCCATGGGAACAACCAAGGTTCCCATAAAGGCTGGAGTTCCGTTTTTAGGCCTCTACACCCAGATCTCCTGAAATGAAGAAGTCAGGAGTGATGAGGGAGATTCTGACTTAGAAGGGCGTGGGGACAGGGTGACTCGGGTTCTTTCCAAATGAGTGTTCTTAACATGTAGAGCTAAGGGTGCTGGGGAAAGATGGAGCGCCTGAAGGGAGGCAGAAAACAAGGACACAAGTCACAGGGGACGTGGCTTGGGCTTCAGCTGGGCCTCAGCTGGGCCTCAGCTTACCTAGTGTATACAAGGCCCTGGA
The DNA here is from genome assembly GCF_907164565.1 of Psammomys obesus. Classification (NCBI taxonomy): domain Eukaryota; kingdom Metazoa; phylum Chordata; class Mammalia; order Rodentia; family Muridae; genus Psammomys; species Psammomys obesus. Next base: position 10,180,420 of record NW_026596234.1, on the reverse strand, counting down.
TTCCATCCCCAGCACCATATAAACCAGGTGTAAAGTCACAGGTTACTAGCGTGTTGCCAGCCACAAGTAACCAAAGAGCCGAACCCATGCTCCAGACGGTGTGAAGGGGTCGTGGTCTCTGCCAACAGGACAGGCCTTGGGTTTGGTCTCTGGTGTCACGGCTGTAGGTACCTCCTCTCCTCCCCCTTTCTTGGCAGCATCCCTCCTTGCATGTCTCTTTTACAAAAGGGGCAACATTCCCAAGAAAGCCCTCAGCCGACTCTGCCTCCTGCCCCCACCCTGGCATTGCCCAACATGTCCAGGCCTTGACGCCAAGAAGCCCTGGAAAGGGGCCACCTCCCTTCCTCAGCCTTTGCTCAGATGCTGCCATGGGCAAGAAGAAGGAAGGGAGCGGGGAGGATGTAGGCAGCCAATAGGGGGAGGGTAGCCTGTTCCAAGCCCGGCTGCTCCTAAATCCCAGCTTCTCCTTTAGTTTCTAATTCTAGGACATGAAGACGCAGCTGCAGTCAGGGCCTTTTCCCAGCTGCTCATCAAGAGAGAGAAGTTTGCCAGGAGGTGGTGGCCCACATCTCTAATCCCAGCAGAGGCAGCGGTAACTGAGTTTGAGGCCAGCCTGGTGTGCAGAGTAAGTTCCAGGACAGACAAGGAAACCCTGTCTTGAAAAACCAAAAAGAATAAACAAACAAACAAACAAACAAACAAACAAAAAACAACTTCAAGGTCAGCCTGAGTTACAGGGGAGACACTGACTGAGAATAAGAGGCTGGCTGGCCGAGAAAATGACTCAGTTAGTGAGGGGCTTGTCATGCAAGCAAGAGCACCTGAGTTTGATCCCCAGAACTCGAGCGGTGGAGGTCGGGGGCCAGGAGAAAGCCAGGCTGAGTGGCGTGCATTTGTAAACCCAACACTGGGGAGGCAGAGTCAGGCCAATCCCGGGGCTTACTGACCTGCCAACCCTGACACCTTGGTGAGTTCCAGTGAGATGCCCCTCCAAAAAAAACAGCATCCAAGGAATGACACCCAAAGTTCATGACCCTCCAGCCTCCACACACATGTGAACACACTTGGACATGCACATGTACTCAAGAACAAAGGCCCAGCCAGACCACAGATCTGCCCAGCTTATGCACGCTACCCCTTTGATGCTGCGCCACAGAGGACAATGCATAAGGCTACTCCAGGCCTCAGTTTCTCCCACCAGGTGAACAGGAGAGGTGCTCACTTAGCACTGAAGCAGGCCTGAGGTTTATGCCCAGTGAACATAGCTATTCCATTAATAATTCTTATTACTGGGCCAACGGGATGGCTCCACGGGTAAAGGCGCCTGCTGCCAAGCTTTATGACCTGAGTTCAAGTCCCGGAACCCATGTGACAGGATGAGAGAAGCTATTCTTGCAAGTTGCCCTATCTCTCCCAGAATGACAGAGCAAGGCTATTCCATTTTCAAAGACAGAAAATGCTCTGACAGTTTTCTGGTTTGGATATTAATAAAATGTTCCCCAGAGCCTCATGTGTTGGGACTCTTGGTTCTCAGCTGGTGGCATTATTTGGGTATTGTGGGGCTGCTGGGAGAGATGGTGAGGCTGGTGAACATTAAATGTGGGGTGGGCACTGGGCACTGTGGCTTATAGCCTGGCCTGCCTCAGGACTTGTCTCTGCTTCCTGATCTGCTAAGAAGCGAGAAGCTCCACCCACACGCTCCCACCTCCCTGAATGGAGCTGCTCCCCACGTCTCTCCCACTGTATTGTTCCTTCCTTGGAATTGTGTGCAATAAATGAATGAATGAATGAATGAATGAATGAATGAATGAATGAATTTAAAAAAGCAGAACAAAAACAAACAAAACCCCTCTTGTTCCTTAAACTGCTTCTGCCAGGTCTTCTGTCACAGAGAGGAGTCACTAAGGCAATGAATGCCTTTCAAGAATGTGAGCATTAGACTGCTCCTCCAAGGCTAGCTAGCTCTTTGAAGAGGGCTGGGGACGTAGCTCAGTGGGATAGCAACTCCCTAATATGCACAAGGCTCTGGGTTCAATTCCCCCCACACTGAAAAGAAAGAAGAAAAAAACAAGAAGTAAAAAAATGACTTACAATTTTAAGATAATGAAAGTACAGCCCACCAAAGCTGGGGGCGGGGCTGTGCAGTGGCACAGGTGATTGTGTACCCCACCAAGCCAGAGCTGCGGGCGAGCTGGGCAGGAGGATGCCATGGAGACCACAGTTACAGCATGCTTGAGCAAGTTTCTAGCGCGAGTGGGCAACCTGAACACTTGATATGAGAACCGAATTTATGAAGACCTTGCTGCTAGCCTGAGAGAGAGGAGCCCTCGGCATGCCGGCTCATTTAACTAAGCCTTCTTCGCATATACACTCGCTTACTTAGGACAGAAAATTGAGGGTTGGAGGTGAGGAACTGGCTTGCCCAAGGCAGCCAGGTTCCAGGATCCATACCCAGAACCACTGTCTGGGGAAGTGCCCTGGCCTCTATCAGCCCTCCCAGACTCCACCTTTGCTGAAAGCATGAGGCCAAACCTCATTTCCATCTCTGGGTTCCACTTCCCTCCTCCAACCTCCCCCCACCCCATGCCTCTCTGCAGCCTTTCTCAGCACACACGTGACTCCCCCAGTTCCTCTAAATGCCTCCTCCTCTCGTCTCGTCTCTTCTTACGAGACGGCCAGCTTGGGATTATATTTGTGTGTTTATTTATAATGGCTTGGAGTCAAGTCTGAAATGTTTTCCGTGGGCGGAGAATGGTTTGAGTCTCTTTACGGTCTAGGAGAGCCCTGTGAGGATGTGAGTGGGCGGGGCTTAGAGTGGCCCCGCCTCCCTTCCGGAAATTGTGCAGAACTTAAGTGACGAGAACTTCAGAACCAGAAGTTCAAGTCCTGTGCAACTGAGGGCAAGTTGCTTAACTTCTCTGTTCACATGAGATTCCTAATAGTATAGCCTTTCACAGAATTAAGTAAAAAAATAAAATAAATTTTTGGGACAGGATCTCATGTAGCTCAGACTAGACTTGAACACTTCAAGACGTTGACCTCTGGACCTTCCGGCTCCTCCCCCTAGTGCTAGGATTACAGGCGTGTGCCACCACGCCTGGCTTTTAAAGTAATAGATGTCATCATGATTGGCCTTCTCAGGGCCACTTGTGCTATTTTTAGAGCTCCTGGGAATTCCTGGGGAGATTGTACAATGTCCTGGAGGAGGCCACAGGTAATGCGGTCAGTTGCCCCAACTTAGAGCCCATTTTGCCCTTGCCAGCTGCATGACCTTGCTTAAGTAAGTGACCTCTGTGACCTTCCCTTGCTTCATCTACCCAGTTCTCCTCTTGAGATTGGCTTAGGGTGACATGTGTCCTCCATCCGTCCATGGAGGAGACTACATACAGGGTGTGTGCTTGGAGAGAGGGCTGCTGGGCCATCCCAGTTAGCTTCAGGAGAAAGCCCACCGAAGACAGAAGCCAGCGCAGAGCAAGAGACAAGGGGCTGAGAAGACCCAGACATTGCTGGAGCCCCTAGACCACACTGTGCCTGCCACAAGACTTCCCATTTGCACGAGGCAATAAACTTCCCATTTTGCAAAAGCCACTTTCGATTGGGTTTTCTCAAAGGAAATTATCTAGGCCAACACCAAGAGGTCAAGCAACTTGGTCTGGGCTTGGAGGCTGCGACATGACAGCCATGCGCTCTCTGATCCAGGCCCACTGTTGCGATGGGATGTGCACGGACTGTGCCTCTTTCCTCTCTCTGAGCAGCAGCTGTCTTCACCTGACAAAGTGAGACAGTTTGAAGGACTTGAAAGGACTGGGGAGTTTACCTGGTGCCCCAGTGCCTGCAGGCCGAAGCCCACGCCTCCTGCTGCCAGCACATCGGCTTCCCCCACCGGCAACTCCATCTCAGGGACTGGCCTGCCAAGCAGTCCAGGTGCCCAGCTGTGCTAGAACACACAGCCTTGAAGCTCCGGGAGGCAGGGCCACGCCCTCCCGCCTGTCGGCTCCCAGCACCCCGAGTTGGACATTCCAAAGGACTCAGTCTATGACAGGCCAAGAAGCCCTTGTCATCCTGACCTGTAAACCTTCCAAGGACTTGTGGGGGGTTGGGGGAAAATGACTTGCAGACTTCCAGCTCAGGGAAGATGATGTTGGGCAACACAACTCAGCCCCACTTATTCACAGAGTTCATGGTCAGTGGCCAAGAGGGGATGGATGACAAACACACCAAGCACATGTGTGATGTCATGGTACACTGCAAAGGGACAGGGTTGGGGTGGGCGTTATCAGGAGAGGAGCGGAGACCTTCTAGATGAAGCGGCGTTAGAATCCTAGCTTGACTGTTACTTCGGATCCTAAGCTCTGAGCTGTGTGCCATCACCCCTGCTGTCCAGGCCACTTGCTGACCTCGATAGGTTAGGCGTCGGCACCAGCCCTGTGCTTTGAAAACAGCTGTCCTGCTCTACCTGCAAGTCCCGGGATGATTAAAAAGTCGACTGATCACTGACTTGACATATTGACTTGTTCCCTCAGACCAGCGGTTCTCAACCTTCCTGATGCTGCAACCCTTTAATACAGTTCCTCATGTGGTGATGACCCCCAACCATAGAATTATTTTTATTTTTCATAACTGTAATTTTGATACTGTTATGAATAGTAAATATCTGTGTTTCCCAATGGTCTTAGGCGACCCCTGTGAAAGGGTCATTTGACAACTCCCCCCACCACCACCCTTGTGACCCACAGGTTAAGAATCGCCGCCTTAGTGGAATCTGTGAAGAGAAAGCCGAGAACCTGAGTGAGAACAGTTAAGCATTTCACAGGCTTGCCTGACCAGAAAGGGCTTTAGCCACGGTGTCGGGTAGCCACTTTGTTTACTTTCTAATCAGCCACCATCGCTAGGTTGCAGTGAGCCTCCAGGGCAGGGCTGGCTTTGTCCACAGGGCTTCAGGGAAGCTGACACTCAGGGTCACAGAAGTCTCTCTTCCCAGCAAATGTCAGGTGCTTAGAATATGGGAGGGACGGGCTGGAACGGGACTGCCAGGAGACAGCCAGCGAACAGGCGCCCTCAGAGGAAGACGGGAGGCTTTGGCTGCAGTCGGGAGACCTGCCTGGAGAAGTGACGCCCAGGGGGAGCTCTGAAGGGAGAGAAGATGCACAGACAGAGGGCTCTTTCTGGTTAGGCCTGGATGGTACACATGTCCTGTGGTGGAAACCAGCCAGGTGGGGTGGGAGGGCTCCCAGACTGGAAGGAAGTCAACAACGGAAACGGGGTGAAGAGGCAGATGGGGCCTGTCACCAGGATCACCTGTGTATGGGAGCCAGGGTAGGGGTGGATCTTTAGTTGTTAAAATGTACACAGTTATTGAAGTGTGCATGTGTGCGTTTCTCGGGTTCTGGGTTCGTATAAGTGCATACATGCTTGTATGCGATTGCCTGTGAGCGCGTGCGCACGTGCATGTGCCAATGTGTGTATGTGAAAAATTACTCATTTACTGAGACTCTCTGGTGCTGGTATGTGGAAAGCAGACAAGAGACACCCTGAAACTTAGCCTCTCCTTTACAGACTCGTTCACGGGGTTTCATCAGTGGGTTAAGGAAGGGCCCGAAGAAGTCACATCACCAATGTGACCTTATTTGGGAAAATAGTCTTTGCATGCATAAGTCTTTGACGAAGGGGCCTCAGGAGGAGTTCTAGATCACTGGACGGGCCACATCCGTCTGGGACACAATGACAAGTGTTCTTACAGAATGAGACAGGGAGGTTTGTTTGACAGGAGGAGCCAGAGAGCCCATGCGAAAGTAAGGCCAGGGTGATGAGACATAGCCAAGGAAAGACAGCCTCTCAGAGATAGAGGAAGCAGAGAAGGGGCCCCGCACATCAGAAGGAGTACCACCATGCCAGTCAACTCTGGGGCTTTGTGAACACTGAAGGACTGGACCTGTCCACAGGCCTGTCATCCCAGCTACTCACAGGCTGAGGCAGGAGGATCAAAAGGTCAAGGCCTACCAAGGCACTTTAGTGAAACTGTGTCAAATGAAAAAGTAAAAAGAGGGGCAGGGCGTGTAGTTAGGGTTGGAGTGGGCTGCCTAGCAGGTGGGGGCCCTGGGCTGCAGCCTGAGCACCGCAGGAAAGACGGCGGTGGGAATGCGTGTCCGGTCACTGGGGGTCACCGGCAAGCCCGAGCAGCATGTGGGCCCAGATTGGGCACTGGATTCGTTCATCTACGTAACTTAGGTAGAAGGGCGTGAAAGAGCCACCTTTACTCCTCAAATGTGCATCAGACAGACAGGGGGACTCCTCCAAAGGTGGGGTTCCAAAATTTTCACCAGAATAATCGTCACCCTTAATTTTCTCTTAAAGGATCACTCTCTTTCTAATAATATTGTTTAGCAGACCAGCTGTCTTTATTCAGCAAGAATGAATGGGCTGGCTAGCTAGCTCCCTGGGTAGAGCTGCTTGCTGCCAAGTCTGTTGACTTGAGTTTGATCCTTGGGCCTCACACAATGGGAAGGAGAAAATCAATTCTAGCAAGATGTCCTAGGACCTCAAAGAGTGCTGTGGCATATATATAATTAATTTTAATGGGAAAAAATTTCATCTGCCTACCCGTTTGCTACCATTTGAAAAGTGACTGAGTTCCTTGCTATAGTAAGTCCATGAGATGAATTCATCTGCCTCTTTTGAGGTAGGCACTCTTTTCTTTCATAGCAGAGAAAGCCAAGATGCAGAACTTACCAGGAACACACCCCAGGCTACGTCATGGGTCCTTAAAACCCCAAGTCTGGACCTAGCAACCTGGCTCCTATGTAATAAATTCTCCAAAGATCAGGCTGGAAGCCAGCCTCCCTTCCCATTCACAAGACTGCTTTGTTCGTGGCTTTTTGAGACGGGGTTTTCACCCTGTACCTGCAACTAACTACGTAGACCAGGCTGGCCTCAAATTATTGGTGATCCTCCTGCCTCAGCTTCTCAAGCGCTAGGATTACAGACTTGTTCAGCTGTTAGCCCAACTTGGCAATGCTGCCTTGGGCAAGTGCCTTGTCTCTGTTGTGCCCTGCTTTTGTCAGCTCTAAGGTAGGAATCAAAATGCCTCCCTGAGAGGGTAGTTGTGGAGAATAAATGAAAATAGGGGCTTCGCCTGCCAGGCACATTGCCTACCCCAGCACCCCAAGAGCAAGCTGGAATTCACTCTACCACACCAGGAGCTAGTGCTGGGCACAGGGTGCTAATCCCATTGCAGGCTTTCTTTCTGTCACGTGTTGAGCCCAGAGTGGGCGGTTATAAGTCCAGGCTCCAGTCAAGCTTCTCAGAAGCCCATGCTTCCGGGCCAACCTTCAAGTCTCACCCTCAGCAGTCTGAACACACCACAGAAATTGCCACTGGATGAGTTCAGTGAGGAAGATTTTTTTTTTCCTTTAAAGATGTTTTTAGATTTATTTGTATGAACATTTTGTATGCACAGCAGTATGTATCACATGTGTGTCCCATGACCTTGGAGGTCAGAGGAGGGCCTATAACTGGAATTATGGTAGTTGTGGGCCACCATCAGCCCTAAGGAAGACTTTACTTTTTTGTTGTTGTTTTGTTCATTTGTTTGTTTTGAGACAGGGTCTCACTGTCTGTCCTGGAACTCACTATGCAGACCAGGCTAGCCTGGAACTGAGACCCCCCTTGCCTCTGCCTGGAGAGTGCAGGGTTTAAAAGCGAGTGCCACCACATGTGGTCAGGATTTTCATGATTCTGTGGAAAGGAGAGAAAATCAGCACAGATCCCATCCTTTCATTCATACTAACTGGGCAGAAATCTCATGAACTCTCCAAAGTTTTATGAGAGCAGGGTGGACAGTAGGATGTTAGCACTTGTCAGAAACTTGGGAGACTTGAGGCGGGCAGATCTGGAGCTGGAGGCCAGCCTGAGCTACAGAGTGAATTCCAGGCCAGCTCGGGCTACAGAGTGACTCACTGTCTAAAACAAACAGGAACCTGGGGATGCGGCCTAACACGCGTCCCAGCATGCAGAGAGCTCTGGTTTCATCCCCCGCAATGCATTCCAGGACATGGGAGGTGGAGGCAGGAGGCTCATCCTTGGCCTGACAGCAAATTGGAGGTTATCCTTGGCCTGACAGCAAGTGGGAGGCCAGCCTGGGATAGTACCACCCTGAGTTAAAAATAAAGAAGAACGGAGCTCTTAAGTGGTGGTGCACAACTTTAATCCCAGAACTCGGGAAAGGAAACAGGTGGATTTATGAGTTCGAGACTAGCCTGATCTACTGAGGACAACCAGGGCTACGCAGAGAAACCCTGTCTCGAAAAAACAAAAAACAAAAACAAAATAGAAGAATGGGACAGGAAATACCGCTCCCCCGCAACCGCTTAGCTCGAGGCCACGCCCTCGCCGCGTGACCAACCGGCAAGCATGAGGCTCGAACTCGAGATCCCACCAACCTCGCCTCGGCCCACACGCTGTGGGCGCATCGCCGGAGGTCGCCTGGGCAACGGGCGCGCGCCCACCGGAGCGCGAAACCCGGGAAGCGGCGCGCGGCGGGCTCGAGCCGGTCGTCTCCTCTGGCACAGGCTTCTCCCATTAAGCCCCGCCCTGGCCCCGCCCCCGCGGAAGTGCCGGCAAGCTGACTCGCTCTCTGACTGGTCCTGCCGTACAGGGGGCGGAGCTCGCGGTGAGGCGGGGTGCGCACTTCCGGCTGCCGGCTTGACATGCAGAAGCCGCGGCTCGGGAGGCTGGGGCTGCGGTGGTGGCGGGCGGCGGGCCTCGGGACACGGAGCGACACGGCCTAGCGGGGCAGACGGCCGAGGGAACTCGGGCAGCCGGCCGGGCTCGCCATGGAGATAGAGAAGGAGTTCGAGCAGATCGACAAGTCCGGGAGCTGGGCGGCTATTTACCAGGTGCGGAGCCGGGGCCCCTAGGCCGCGTCGTCTCCCCGGCCCTCTCGGCTCAGGCTACCCCTGTCGAGCGGCTCCGCCGCCCAAGACCCCGCTTGGGGCTCGCGGGCCCTGCGACACCCCCACCCGCCTTTATCTCTCCTCGTTTCGTGCCCTCTCCGAGCCCCTCCCTCCAGCCCGACCCCAACCTGGCCCAGCCACCCTTTGTCCCCACTGGTCCACACCCCTGCTGCTTCCTTGTCTGGACCGGACCACCTCAGGCCCTCTTCCTTTGTCTCCCGGGGAGGGGGTGGGTTCGCCGACACCCTCCCGCCCGGACACATTTCCTTTCCTCGGGCCTCGGTGTGCGGTCGTGCGGGAGGCCCCAGGACGACAGCCCCCTTACTCCTTCCTGTCCATTCATTTGTTGGACGTGAGTTGGAGAGTCTGTTCGTCACTAGGCATTGGAGATGGTGTGTGTTGAACGCCACTGTGGATCTACCCTACCCCTAGACAGGCTTGGAGTCGTACCGACGTTCATATACAGATCGTTGGCAGCTGGCGACAAGTATTGGGAAGAGAAAGACCTGTTAAGGTGGAGGGTGACTGTGCCCAAAGAACCTGCTGCCTTGGAGAAGGGGTCACGGCAGGGCTGTTAGATAAGACTTGGCTTTCGGAACAAAACAAGGTGCGGCAAGCCATGAGGTTAGGCGACTAACAAGGGGGACACAGAACCCATTCCTCCAGCTACCAAACCCTCCTCTAGACAGGGAAGTGAGGTGGTTTTTAACCCTTTCCAAATGGCCTGTTTTCTTGATGAGCGTCTTTTATCTTTGATCGTGGGCTGCGATGACCCTGTTTTTTGAGATCTGATCCACCTTAGGGGTTCTGGTGGTTTATTTATGAAACAGTGAATTGAAAAAGCAAAGATGTCTCTACAAGTAGCTAAGTCCTCTAAAGAAAGTAAGTCTTCTGATTAAATGTCAGTGCGGGGGTTGTGGGGATTAACCAAAACTACACTGGCCCGGCGTCTTAAATAAGCATGTGCAAAATAAATCCTGTTCCTTGTGCAAAGAGAGCAGGCCGTTTATTCTGCTTTCGGCTTATAGGTTCAAAAGACAGCGGGTGAGACCCATCAGCTGGAGAATTGAAATCTATTTTGAGCTTCACTTGGGGAAGTAAAAAGCCTCAGGCTGTTGTTTGGTGTGCTTGAATGACAAAAGCTTTTTTTGGGTGGCCTTGATTTCCAGATCCCTCGACAGGGTGCTTTTTACTGGCCTCTGATGTGTCAGCTTCTCTTGGACTGATATTTATAGCTAGTGAAATCTGTGTAAGTGGGGCGATCAATAGTAACGTTCGTATTTGAGGCTTCGTCTCTGAATTGGTTGGATGGAGTCCGTTTAAGGAGTTGGATCTGGGGGCAGATTTTCTGTATCAGATTAAATGCAGAGGGAGCCCAGGGTAACATCACATGGAAATTGTCTTATAAGCCACTCGGAAGTGTGGAAGTGGTTGTCCAAACAGACCATGCCAAGAGAAGACAGTTGGATCTTTAATGCTGAAACAGGCTGATTTGGTAACAAATTTACATCATAAGTTATGGTAGAATGCGGTTTTTTTACGCTTTTGGGTCAGACTGGCCTGCCCTGACATCTAAGCCTTGTTAGAGCTGTGCTAAGAATGCTGTTGGCAAGAAGTAGGCTGGCTTTGACATCAGTTTCCTCATTGTTTTCTAATTTCTCTACCACGCTTAAGCCCCCACAGGCTTTCCTGCTGCGAATAGAATCTAAAGCTAATTTTCTAAGATAAAGGCCAATATACCCAAGGCTTTTTTTTTTTTTTTTTTTTTGAGTTCAAAGAAATGTGTTTACAACTGGTAGAAAATAAGTTATTTTTTTCCCCCAGAGCTGAGAACCGAACCCAGGGCCTCGTGCTTGCTAGGCAAGCGCTCTACCACTGAGCTAAATTCCCAAACCCCAAAATAAAAGTTTTTAAATGAATGTGTGCTAGTGTGTCAAAATGAGGGCATTATTACCAAAAGTCTTATTTGAGCCTGTCATAATTAGAAAGGAGTATGTAGCTTTGCTTGCAGCTGTATATGCCAGGCAGTACAATAATTTCTCCTTATCCTAATTTTCTAATTGGACCAAAAAGATCTACAAACTCTGAAACAAATGGGCAAAGAACAAAAGGTGATGTGTGGACTTTTGAGTGCTGGGGAAGACAGCTTAAGAAAAAATACCTTCAGGCACCAAGCCTTTTTCTTGGAGGGAGCCTGGGGGTGTTTTTTATCTATCTATCTATCTATCTGATTTTTTTTATGGCAGAGTTTCTCTGTGTAGCCTTGGCAGTCTTAAGACTCACTTTGTAGACTAGGCTGGCCTCGAACTCACAGAGATCTACCTGCCTCTGGCTCCCAGAGTGCAGGATTAACAGGCATGTGCCACTGCCCCCAGTCTGGCATTGTTGTTTTAATCTTTACTGCCAGCAAGTGGCTGGTGATGTGGACAGCCTTTAGGTCTCTAGAGTCAGGTTGGTTTGCATATGGAAATGGCTGTAAGAATTGATTTCTGTCATTCAGAATTTGCAAAGGGATGACAGGACTAAAGAAACAATTGGATTGCAGATCATAGAGGAGCCTGGCTTAGCTAACCTAGTGAGAGAAGGTGCTTGATTGGAGTAACTAGGGATACAGCCCTCCTCCAGTGGTGGAAGAGGGTGCTGGTCAGGCTTTTTTCTTTTTCTTATTGTTCAGTTCTTTGATTCTGCCACTTTCAGTGAGTGTTTGTTTTGGATAAAGAGCATCTCCCTGGCCTGCTCGTTGATCACTCCCCCCTGAGGGGGGAGCAGCCTTACCAGGCCACAGTAGAGGACAATGCAGCCACTTTTGATGAGAACTGATAGACTAAGATCAGAAAGAAGAGGAGAACCTCCCCTAACAGTAGACTTGGGGAGTGGCATGCATGCAGAAAAGGGGAGGGAGGGTGGGATTGGGAGGGGAGGAGGGAGGGGCTTATGGGGGGATACAAAATGAATAAAGTATAATTAATAATAATAATAATAATAATAATAAAGAGCATCTCCCACCCAGTAGCTCCTGACATAAAGGGAAGACAGCTCCTCTGCAGGCGGCTTTGTGTGATGGGGCACTTTTCCAGCTGACATTTGTTATAGCTGCCTTTATTCTGAAATACAACCCAGTGCCAGACTGGGTTAAGTCCTGCTGTATCAGTAATGCCCTGAAATTCCTTGCTGTTATAGACACTTGATCTGTCATGCTCCAAGAGATGTACTCACAATAATGTTGATTTAGACACTACTGGCTTCGGGTGGGGGACACTGTTTTGTGCAGAAGAGAAAGCTCTACACACCGTGACTCATTTTGGGGGTGGGGTATATAACCTGAAGATTGGGAAATTCTCATCATCTTGAGTGACCCTTGAGATCTGAATGTTCTTGCTTGCCCTGGTTTGCATGAACTAAATTTAGGCTTCTGATGGGCACTTTGAGGAGGTGTGAAGACCTTTGAAATTATCTGGACTGGTAGGAAATTAACAGGGAGTTCCAGCAGAGCCAAGAGAGAAGCACTCCTTGTTTGCTGTCCCCAGCATACTTACAGTAGCCGGCCTCTCTGGGGAGTAAGCACCCATTCGCTGTCTGATACAGCAACAAGAGAGTAGTGGAAAAATCAAGTGGTTTCAGCTACCAGAGCCTTCTGCTGGGCTTCTGGGCTGCTGCTACCTGTGCGCTTTAGCAGGAACCGCAGGACCTGGTGTTTATTGAGTAATGGAATTAATTGTTGGTATACTGAGATTGAAATGAATGAGTAGTTCCCTATGGGGACCTTTTGGATAATAATTACTGAGAGATTTGCTTTTTCTTCCTTTTAGGCAAGCACTGTACCTCTGGGCCATCTCTCTGGTCCTTGTTTGCTGGTTTTTTGGTTTTTTTTTTCTTTTTCTTTTTTTTTTATGAGATGAATCTTGCTGTGTGGCTGATTCTGAACTCTTGTTCTGCTGTGCTTCCCTCCCTTACAGACCTGAGCCATCCTTCCCCCCCGCCCCCCATTGTTCATTTTCCAGTCTCAGGATTCTTTTGGCAATGTCTTCCATGTTGGGCCTTTATTCCTAAACCCTTTGAGGCCTACCTGAACTTGCATGTATTTTAATTCTTTCCCTTCTTCCCTGGGTGTTGATGTTAGCTCATTCCCAGGAGAACTCATTCCGGGTATCAGCTAATACTGGGGAGAAGGCTGGGCATGCTCTGGAAACCTGGAATCCTACGTGAGTCATCGCTTCTGGGATGATATCTGCACCTGCAGTGCCCTGATTGGGTTTTAAGTAGGTAGGAGGGCTTGGCTTGGACTAGCTCTGAGGGTACCCCCCCCCTTTCATTGCGTGGTCACCCTGTCACCCACTTCAGTGGTCTAAGTGCCCACTAAGCCTGCACTTAACTTGTTCATACCACAGAGATGACAAGTTGGTTGCCTTTATTGTGTGTACAGTCTGTGTGTGCGGTGCGTGTATGTGTGCTATAGCATACATACAGAGGTCAGAGGAGGACAGTAGTGAGTGTTGGTTTTCCATCTCTTCCATCTTGTTTATAACAGGATGTCTGTTTCACTGCTGCTTATGCCAGGATGTCTGGCTTATGAGCTTCCAGGGATTCTCCTGTCTCCTGTCTCATGGGGTTACAGACAGGCCTCTGTCCAGCTTTACATGGGGTTCTGGGTATCCAAACTCATGTCCTCATACTTGCATAACAAGCACTTTACCCAGTGACTGTCCTCCTATCTCCCCAGCCCGTGCTGGGACTTCCTAATCTAGTCTTTCAGGCTCTCAGTTTATTGCTAATGTTTTTGTTTTGTTTTGTTTTTTTTAGAAGACAGGGTTTCTCTGTGTAGTCCTGGCTGACTCTGCCTACCAAGTGCTGGATTAAAGTGTGTGCTGCCACCGCCACCCAGCTTTAGTTGTTTTAACAGTAGCTCTGAGCCTTTCACTTCTTTGTGACTTTTTTTTTTCTTAGACAGGGTTTCTTTGTGTAGCCTTGGCTGTCTTAGAACTAGCTTTGTAGACCAGGCTGGCTTATAATTCACAAAGATCCACCTGCCTCTGCCTCCTGAGTGCTGGGATTAGAGGTATTTGGCACCACCTTTGAGTCTGGATCTAACTGGTGTTATAAAAGCTTTAAAAGTAGTCACACATGGAGACAGAAGGACGGCCGATCCCTGTTCAAGGCCAGCCTGGTCCAGGACAGCCAGGGTTACACAGAGAAATCCTGTCTCAATAAATGGTAAAACAAAACAACCAAAGATCCAGAGTTGGTGGCATCCAGATTGCCTTCATTCTCCTGCAGGTTCCATCCTAGCCTCGTAGGAGGCTTTCTTCCTGCACGACATTTGTAGAGCATGTCCAACCAATGTGTGCCTTCCAGCTCAAATGTGCACCTCCTTCCATAGAGCTCTGCTGTGGGTCCTGTGCACTACCTGATGATGCCCTGTACTCGTTAGAACTCCTTCTTTATACCTCAATCCATCCCTGGAGCTCACAAGTCTTGAGGTCACTGATTATGGCACCCACTTAAACCTGTAAGCATTCTCACAAGTGTGGTGTGGACATGGCTACCTTAAGATGGACTGGCTGTGGTTCCTTTGGTCCCTTGAACCAAGCTAATGGTGGAGTCAGGAAGATTTTCACACAGAGGGTCTAACAATAGGGTTCCTGGGGCGGAAAGCCTGTATTTGAGCCCTGATGAAATGAGATAATTCAGTGTTGCCACAGCCTGCATGTGGCTTCGCAGAGAAGCTGCTGATGGTGCTGTAAAACTTGCGGTATCTGTATCTGCCCACCTCACAGAAGCCTGAGGTATGAAAGTGTTCCCTGTGTGTGACAGGCTCAGTAGGCAGCTGGGTGGACCACAGTTTTCTCTCCAGTCGTATTGAGCTCCTCTGATCTGGCCACTCTTCACCTTTTTAGAGAGGTTTTGTGTGTAGATATTTTGCAAAATAATTTTTAATTTTGGGAAATAAGATATGGTTCTGTGTCAGTCAACAGCCTTACCAAGACTATTTTTCGAACAATAGTTAGTAAAGGCAAGCATTGCTCAACCTTTTTGTTTTGTTTTGTTTGTTTTTCAAGTCAGGGTTTCTCCATGTAGCCTTGGCTGTCCTGGAACTCACTTTGTAGACCAGGCTGGCGTTGAGCTCACAGAGATCTGCCTCCTGAGTGCTGGATTACAGGCATGTGCCATCACTGCCTGGCACATTGTTCAACCTTTAACTAGACCATTTCATGTCAGGTGAGGAGTGTAACCTTCTGCTCTTCTGTTATTCTCTGTCTGGGAGTAAATTACAGTCTCAGCAAGAGCTAAATGGGTCTTATCTTTCTGTCTCATTTCTTCACTCCCTTTTTGTAAGATGATCCTGAACTCTTTATTAAGTTCACCTCCAGTTATAAAAGTTTTTAATGTTCTTGAAATAATCCCTGTAAACTGCAGAGGTAATGTGGTTAGGTTCAAAAATTGGTAGGTTTGCTAGTGTGGCTGGCAGCTTAAAGCGTTAAGTTGTTTTGTGTGTGTGTGTGTGTGTGTGTGTGTGTGTGTGTGTGTGTGTTGTTGTTGTTGTTGTTGTTGTTGTTGTTGTTTTTCTCTATCTCTCAAGGAATGTTCAAGGGTCTTACTAAGAGGGCTTCCTGGAGTGAGTGAGTGAGTGGGAAAGTGAGTATCCTGCTACAGTTAGGTGCCCCTCCTCAGGACAGCACTTGGGTGGTTTTCCTGTGAAAAAACACAGGAACTGACTCTAGAGAGATCACAGAAATGGGATACATGAGGTGCAGCTGCCCTTATGTTGTAATTTTAGAAAGAACCCACATCTGCTCTCAGCTTCATTTGAATAAAATGAGAGCTTACATATCTTCTGGCCTCCAGGGAAAAGTACCTAAGTCCCCACCGCTGGACAGCACCATCTACTCTGGAGAGACTCTGCTACCCCACAGCCTTCCTTCTCAGCAGCACTTGACGGAAGCCTCAGCAGCTCTACTTTTCTTTCCTTAAAGACAGGGGCATAGGCATACCAGGCTTGCTAAGTGTTAGGTCCGATCTTGAACCTTCATCCTCTTGAGTCCACAGCACTGGATCACAGTGCTGTGCTGGGTTTATGCGCTATGTGTGGTAGGGTATGAATCGCAGGCCCTAGACAAGCACTCTGCCAACTGAGCTGTTCCCTGCCTCCCCATCCCTTTACATTTTGACACAGGTTTTCACTCTTGAGCTCAGGCTGCTCTGAAGCTCACAATTCTCCTGCCTCAGTCTCTGAATTCTTGAAACTGCAGTCATATTCTACCATGCTTGCTACATCCCAAGCCTTTGCTGACAGGCTGTAGATTTGAATGTCTGAAAACTGGCACTAGGATCATATCTCATAGAATGCCTTTCTCCCAGCCTGAGTCTAATGCTCCTTTGGCTTTGGCACAGGTCACACTGCAGAACCATGCTCTTGTGAGTGAGTGGTGTTCAGCCTTGTGTGTGGTAATTCA
Source organism: Psammomys obesus (assembly GCF_907164565.1). Classification (NCBI taxonomy): domain Eukaryota; kingdom Metazoa; phylum Chordata; class Mammalia; order Rodentia; family Muridae; genus Psammomys; species Psammomys obesus. The sequence continues at coordinate 10,164,018 of NW_026596234.1, read as the reverse complement.
GTTCCAAGTGCTCAGGAAGCTATCCATTCTGTGACTGGAGCTTCCAGGACGCCAACTCACTAGGTATGAGTGCTTTTAAGACTTGAGCCCTGTGGTGTTCATGTGGAATCAGCATCCATTTGCTGGCTCAGTGATGTGTCTAGGTTTTCTCTGGGAAGTGCGCATGTTCATGTTTTTTACTTTTCATCCAGCCCATGCCAGGAAACTCCTGAGCCGCCAGTGAAGGGGCCGGGAAACAAATGGTCTCATGTCCCCAGCCCCTTCTCTCTCAGACCAGACACTGCCTGGGCTGTGTCTGCGGCTTTTGTGGCAGAGTGAGAGCACTTGCAGAGAGCATGATGAACACAGCAAGAGCCACATTCTGAAGATGCATGGGTGATCGGAGAGATGTCCTTTGCTACATATCTGCCTGGAAGCAGTCGTCCTGTGCTTTTCTTCCTTCTTCCGTGGATCTTACGGGCACACCATTTTCTTTCAGAAGAGTATTATGTTTAGTTATTTGTTGTGTTCACCCATGCGTCAAATCAGAGGACAGTCTGAGGAACCTGGCTCCTCCCTTCCACCTTATAGGTCCTGGGGGTGAAACTTGCATTGCCAGCTTTAGCAGCAGGTGCCTTTACTTCCCCAGCCATCTTGCTGCCCACCACACTTTTCCCAACTAGGAAGCTGACTTTAAAATGACAGAGTTCCAGCCACAAGGCTGCTGTGGTTCATTCTGAGCAGACTGGCCACTCAAAAGACATGTGCTGCTGCAGAGTTGTTTATAGGAAGGCACATGTCCCACACGGATGGCACTCTCTCTCTTCAGAGGTGTGTTGCTAAGGATGCCGCACATGGAGTTACTTCTGAGCACAGCCTCATTCTGTTGAACAAATAAACAAACTGCACTGAGTGCATGTCAGTAACCCCGCCCTCCGGCAGAGCTTGGTTGGGACGTATTTGTCCCTTGTTGATTGTGTACTGTCCTGCTATCCCAGTAGGTTATCTTTTGCTTCTAGAAGGATAAAAGCAAAATAGACCCTCCTTGAGTCAACTGTGTGTGGCTGGGTTTGCATTTAGAGGAGGGCCTGTGACAGAACAGCCAGCAGTGGCTGCTCTTTTTTTTTTTTTTTTTAAAGCTGTGTGTGTATGTGTATGTCTTCTGTCTGGATGTCTGGTTCCCTTCGTAGGCCAGAAGAGGGCATAAAATTCCCCACTGCCTGAGTTGCAGATATGAGCTGCCATTGGTTTGGGGCACTATACTGCAGTCTCCTGGGAGAGAGCAGGAGCTCCCTCCTGAGTGCCGCTTGTCTCCAGCTCCGGGTGTTTCTGTGAGGAGGGTGTTTTATTGTGAAGGTTTGTCACCTACTCTACTCTGTTTCCCTCCTGATTAGATCTGTACTTAGCAGCAGCTTGAGTGGGAGTCCTGCCACTTACAGGTGGGATGGAGCCACGTGGAGGATTCCACTGGGAAGGAAGCTATGTTCAGTCACATGAGGCCACATCTCCGTGGCAGCCCTAGTGACAGCAAGTGGTTTAGCTCCAGCCGAAGACCAGCAAGTCCACAATCCTCCTGAACTTGAGAACCCACTATCTCTTGAAGCTGGGTTTCAGAGGGTTCTGTGTCCCAATCATGTACCATTCCTAGGCCTTCCTACGTTGCTGTGTCCACCAGGGAGTTCCCTGACAAGACAGCACTCCCCATGGGTTGGTAAACGGCTCAGAGATAAGCCACTCCTAAGACAGTTTCAGGGAACCGCATCCACTTGATGGCATGTGAGCAACCACTTACATGGAAGTGGAAGCCTGTCAGCTGATTTTAGCACCTCACCTCACATTAGACAGTGAATGCTCAGACCACCAGGGTCTCTATGCAGAAGAAGCACGTTAAGGAACCATGGAGGGTGCAGACCGGTCCACAGTCCAGCTGCCGCTACTCAAGCCACCTCAGAAACCAGTGTTCTGACTTCAGGAGCATGGTGTGCCATGCTTCTTATTTAGAAGTGCAGTGTGCCAGGTAGGCTGGCAGCCAGGTCATGCCTGTACTAGATGCTGTGTCTTCTTATGTTTCTCTTGGGTAAATTCTAGAAATGTCAGTGCCATGGGCAGTTTGTTATTGTCTGTTCACAGCCCAGAGGACTGCCCACGTATGCCCCCCTCCTTGCTAGTGAGAATTGCCAGTTTGAGTGACGATGTTGAGGCTGACTAGGAGCAGAAGACAGTTTCTGTTTTCTTGTTTTATCCTCTGTGAGCTTGAACCACCTCTCCTCACCCCAAAGTAAGCCCATCAGGAAGTTGATCAAAGCAGTTATGATATGGAGGGAATCAGTGTTGGAAACCAAAAGCTGACAAGCAAGCACCTTTTCATGAAGGGCTGCCCTTTAGCCAGGCCTCCTTTGCAACTTGCTCCATCTCTTGGAAGACCAATCACTGTGGTCTTCCCAGTGAAGCTATTGGAAGGTAGAAGCTCCTGGCTTGAGTAGACAGAGGCCTACCGAGGTAAGGGAGCGTGGCATTTCCCAGCTGCTGTTGCCATGCAGCTGGAGATGGGTGTGGGCCATCTTCCACAACTTCCTGTCTTCAGTGTGAGGGGGTGGCAGTTCTCTAACCGCTGAAGAACTGTGTGGAACATGCTGTTTATTTACACAGCAAACGGGGCTCTAATGGCTGCCCTTGGCTACCTTCATGTTTGCCAGTTGCCACCCTTCGGCCATGTTCCAGGGGCCCAGGCCCTTCTGGGCAAGAGGAAGGGCCAGAACTGAGCTTCCCTTCACCTTTCTTTTGCAGATGTGTTTAATACCAGTGTTAGCTGTAGACTGATCATACAGGAAGTGATGAGTGTGTTCGTGGTCTGTGCTAATTTTAGGCTCCTGTTCACGGCTCATTTTTTTTGTCCTTCACCATTAAGGCTCACTTTCTAGAAAGACACATTTTGAATGTAGGGCACGCCAATGTTCTCCCCATGGCTCCGCTAGAGGAGCTGCTTTCTTAGTTCTCCAAGGCAGTGGCCAGTGGGAGCCCAGGAAATTGTTTCCACACCAACTCCTTTGCTCAGTGACACTCTGCTGTTCCAGCAAGTTACTCTGCTGAGTCTGAGGTGTGCAGCCCGCGCCAACGGTGCCAGAGGCCAGTGTGCACCATGCCTCAAGAGGCCCTGCTGCTGACTGACACACAGAGGCTCTGCTGGCTGGCTAAGAGGCTTCCTTACCCATGTTCATCTTCGGTGTGGTTACTCTTAGCAGGCCTCTGTGTGTCGAAGTTCCAGACTGCATGGCTGCCTTTCAGCGTCTATCCTGAACAGGCACTCCCTAGGATCAGGGTCTTCATACCTGTCTGCTGTGGGTTTTTGAGGAGTAGCCTAGAGTCCAACCTGTGGCATGTGGGGTGAGAGCGACCTGCTTGACAGCATAGCCTGCATCTAATGCCCCCGACTCCATAGTCACTTGAGGAGCTTGAAGGGGTCCGTCATATCTGGAAAGATGGAAGCTTTATATCCTGCGTTTGGCATCACTGTGGCTGCTTTGTAATTCTGCTCATCTCCAAGAGGACCACAAACTTTAAAATTTTACAATACCCAGTTAAAACTTTAAAAAGCTCAGTTTGTCCTTAGAAATAAGAAAATGTCTTTTAAGGTTGTAAATCAGATGTATTATAAGTTACTAAATGTCACACAGTGAATGAAGTTGCTTTTGAGATTCTTATCTAAAGTGGGGACTGTTGGGTCTTGTCATCAGACCCCAGCCTCAGCCTGCCGCATTCTGCTTGTTCAGCTTAGTGCCCACCACCTTGAGTTCTGTTTGAACTCAGGTTTTATGCAGTACCTTCATACCCCTGGGGTGCTGTGGATGGTGTCCCAATAGGGAGTGTTTGCGGAAGATCTTTGGGCCATAGAGCCTCAGTGTTCTTCACCAGCTCCCCAGTGACTCCAGCCCACTTTCCCAGCTATGCTCCTGTGGCCACTGTCTGAGCTTCCATGTGCACAGACTCCCTGGGTCATCAGGATGGTTGGATTGTAGAGCTGACCTTTGCCTGGCTTTGTAACCTCCTACGTAAATGTCACAAATTGACCACCCACAGTCATTTACTTTGCCTGTGTGTGCTGTTTTTGAAAAGAGGAACCTGTTAGGGGTCATATTTTGGAGCAACAATTGATGAATTGAGAGGAAACATGACACATCATGGAGCCTGGGTCCTGCTGTGAGAACTGCCTTATCCTGGCCCTGGCCCTGGTCACTGTTACTTTGGATGGATATGTGTGCATTCCTTACTTCGCCTCAGTCCTGTGGGCTGTCCTGGGTGCTGTGTGTTGCTTGTCCTTGGGGCCCAGAACCATGGCAGCTGGGTTTCTTCAAGTTTAATGTTAGTGCTGGCACTGAATTGGTGTTTGATTTGGAACATGGTTAGTGTGGTGTCACTAAGAAAATCAGAGCTGAGGGGTGAAGGCATATGGCCAAAGGGAGATACACTGACCAAAAAGTAGAGAGTTAAGACCACCCTTTGCAGGAGCTGCTTTCCTGCCTGCCTCCTTCCATCCTTAGTCCCCTGCTGCTTTAAAGGAAGTTGGAAGCCCATTTTTCCACTGAAGGCAACTGAGTGTAATTATGTTTTTGTCCTGTGTTCAGCTATTTCCAAGAACCTTTTCTGTGTGCATGTGGTGTTGTGTTTTATAGTCTTCTTGTGTAACCCAGACTGGCCTCACCACTCCTTATGCCTCGGTCTCCCCAGTGCTGGGATTGCAGTTCTGTGTATATGCTTGACTTCCAAGAATCATGTTTGATGACCATGCTGGCAGCTAAATTCAATGGGTCCCGTGGGAACTGATGGAAAGAGTAATCTGCCCAAGTCTGCTTCAACTGAGAAATTCTAGAAGCTTGTTTTAGTGCCTCTCTGTGGTTAGGAAGGGTGCTACCTGTCTAGTATCTGAGCTCGTGCATACTGGTTTCTCCAGTCTATCCCCTCTGTCAAGGCATAAAATCAGAGAGCTAGGGGAGACTTGCAAGAGAGTCTTAAGGGCACCAATACCCTTGAGGAAATTATGGGACGAGCTTTCTTTGGAACACCTGTAACTCATAGAGAAGTGTGGACACAACAAGAAAAACGAGCCACAGTTTTTGGCAATTCTTTACGCTGTGAGACAGTCTGGCTTTGTCCTGAGCTTTGTGCCTTCCCCCACAAAGCTGAGTCCCTGAAGGATAAAACCAGTCCAGTACTGGAGCCCTCCCCACAAAAGTCACAGCTCAGGGCCAGTCTCCTTGTTAACTCATTGAATTTAACTGCCAGCTTGTCATTAAACATGATTCTTGGAAGTCAAGCATGTACACAGGACTGCAATCCCAGCACTGGGGAGACTGAGGCATAAGGAGATGTGAGGCCAGTCTGGGTTACACAAGGAAATGGCACAGGCACAGCTCAGGGCTAGCTTCAGGACTTAATGAAGGCATTCTCCCTGGTCCTCTTCTCGATCTAAGCCCCTTGCTGGCCAGCATTTATCACGTGCACAGCAGCCACTGGGCCTCAAGCTCTGTGATAGGCAGTGGGGCTCAGGGAGCTCCCTTGCCCTTGGGAGCTTGTAGTCCAGGTGACAGAGAGTCCCAAGTCAAAGTGATAGAAGCTCTCCTCCCATGGGAACCAATAACCGAGGTGGAAGATAATGCCTGTCTGTGTCTTTCTCCATATGTGTCCACACATATTCCTTGTCTTCTTTTTATCTGTTCCCTCTGTCAGGGTAACATAATGGAGGTGCCAGCATTTAAAGATGATGAACGGTGCATCTGTCACATGTCAGTGTACATTACTAGACAGGAGCACCAGTGTCCGTTTTGATAAAGTAGCCTCTCCTGCAGAGAATAAAGATTTCCATGAAGAATCAGGGCCTAAGGATGTATCTGGCCCAGCATGCAGGAAACCCTGGGCTTCCCCATCACCGCATAAACCAAGCATGAAAGCACATGCCTAGGATCTCAGCACTGGGGTGGTAGAAGTGGAGGAGCCTTGGCTACACAGCAAGTTGGAGGCAAGCCTGGGATATATGAGTTCCAATTGCTAAAGAAATCAGTAAACAGATTCTTTAGTCACCGGCTGCCTTACTAAGAATAAGTGAAAGATGTATGTCCAGCCCCTGGCGTGCAGCAGGCACTGAGAATAAAGGGCTCATTTATTTTTGGATTTTAGGGTAAATTTTTAATGATGTTGGCTGGTTTCTTCCATCGTATGGTCTGTTTATTAGTAGTTCCTGTTATCCAGATGGTTTTCTTTGAGTACTTCGTAAGGGGATTTAAGATCAGTGAGAGCTAGGTGGTGGCAGACGCCTTTAATCCCAGCAAAGGCAAATTGATATCTATGAGTTCAAAGCCAGGCTGGTTTCAGGACAGCCAGAGTTACATAGAGAGACAAACAAAAAGATCAGTGCTAACCACCTTACTATTTTATTATTTATTATTATTTTTACAGTATTCTAGATTGAACCTCAGCTTCACACATGCTAGGCAAGCATTCTGCTCTTGAGCTATATCCCTAGCCCTCTTTCTACTTTTTATTTGAGTCTGTGTCTAAGTGTCTGTGTGTGTGTGTGTGTCAGTCAGAAAACAGCTTGCAGGAGTTGGTTCTCTCTTTCCATTATGTGGAGCCTGGGGATCAAATTCAGGTTGTCAGGCTTGGGTGGCAAGGTGCCTTGATGTGCTGAGTATTCTCACTACTTTCCTACTTTTGTGCTTTAGACACAGAGTCTCAATATGTTGTCCAAGGTGGGCAGCTCCTGATCTTCCTCCCTTAGCTTCTCAAGTGCTAGGGTTCAGGTACAAGCCACCTGCATACCTACCTGTTAGCTCACTTTAAATGGCTGAGTCACAGACTTCATTTTCAGGCATTTAACTCTTCATATAGGATTACAGCTTGTGAGACTTTTGTGGTTAAGTAAAGTTAAAAACAAAAATTATCTCAAGGAGCTGTGGCTAGCTTGCTGCTTACTTACTGCCGGTTTTTCCATTTACATTCATCAAACCACATAGAAACAGTCCAAACTAATTATCTGCAGACACCATTGTTGTGAAAACATTAGCTGTTTACCCTTGGGGGCTGGTGATAGTGCTAGGAATTGAACCCATGGCCTCACATGCTGGGCTAGTGTGCTACCACTGACTTGTATTCCCAGCCCTTCTTTTAATTCTGGTTATGAAGCTTATGTGTAGGAGAAGCCCCAGGCCATAAGCCACAGCACATTACACTGTGTGTGTGCAGTGCTGAGAATGGAACATAGAGCTTCTACCTGCCAGGCCAGTGTTTTACCATTGAGCCACATGTTGGCCAGTACAAGTAGTGTTTAAAAAAAAACAGTTCTTGAGCTGGGCATGATAGCACACAGCTGTAGTCTCAGCATTTGGGAGGCTGAGTCAGGAGGATTTTGAGTTTGAGTCCAGTCTAGATTATCCACTAAGATGCATTCTCAGAATAGAAGCAAATGGCTGCTCTTTAATGGCTTGAAGACCCCAGAGAGAAGGATTTTCTCTACATGTGGATGACAGCATAGATAAGCAGTTCCTGGTTTGTATTCATGGCTGAGTGACTTGGGTAGTGCTGTCCCCATCTGGTTTTACTGTGTTATCATTTGTATGTCCAAGTAGGTGTTTTAGAGCACATGTGGAACAGCAGTGATGGGCGGAAAAGCTGATGAACTGGTTGTTGAGACACAGCCGTCCATGGCCAAACCCTGGCATTAGACAAGCACTTTCAGGAGAGCAATGGAGAATGAATTTGCAGAGTTCAAGCTCTGCCTCACAGCTCAGTTCTTTGATGATGCTCTGCCAGGAGAGGGAAACCTCTCAGGGTTGAGAGGTGTGTACATTGCCCCACCATGTGGTTCAGGACTCTCTTAAGTTGTCGTGCTGGGGAGTTTAGCTCCTGGCCTTGCTTATGCTTCTTGTATTTTAAGCATGTCTTTCCCATCATTCTCTGTTCCTTCACTTTACCTTACTCATGGCCTGTCTTACCTCCCTCCCCAAGACTGTTGAACCAGGTCAGGTCCAGGCCTCACCGCCTGAGAACTGCATGTCCCACATTTCCTGCCATACCCACCCCAGCCTTTGACATTCTCTAAGTCCAGACCTTGTAGCTACTCTGCCTACAACTCCCTCTTCCATGATCCTTTCTCATCTACTTTCCTCTTTTGGCGTTCTTTGCATCTTAGTTTCCAGCTGTTTTTCTCTCACCAAGACCATGGTCAGCCACTTTTATTTATTTTTTGAAATAGGGATTTTATGTAAAATAGCTCAGACTGTCTTCAGTCTCACTTTGTAGCACAGGTTGGCCTTGAACACAGGCCTTCCTGCCTCAGCTTCCTGAGTCCTGTAGCTGCAGGTGAATATTTGCAGTAAATTAGTGCTGTGCCCATTTTTCACCTTCCAGTTACTCCTTGGCACAGGGAAGCTGGGCTTCATGTTCCCAAGCTGCTGACATAATGTCTGACAGGGAGCTCCTCTTTGCTAGCCAGCTTCCTCTTTGATCAGTCCATGGATACTTCACATCCTGAGTTGAGCAGCATTTAGTGTGGTTGACCTGTCTGCTTGCCTGCTTGCTTTCTTGCTTGCTTCTTTTCTTTCTTTTTTTCCTCTTTTTTTTTTTGGGGGGGGGGGGGGGGTAGTGGTAGCTGTTTATTTGTTTGCTGTACTTGCTTGCTTATTTCTTTATTTTTTTTTATTGGAGCCAAAGGTATTTGTATGTGGCCCTGGCTGTTCTGGAACTGGCTATTGTAGACTAGGCTGGTCTCAAACTAAGAGAGATCCTCCTGCCCCTGACTCCAAGTGGTGGGATGAAAGGTGTGTACCACCATGCCCTGCTCTATTGTGTTCTTAACAGTTGTCACTGGTGTGTTTGTTGGTGCTGGAGAGTGCATTTTTCATATATCTAGGCACCATTGAGAAAAGCTTCCTGGTACTTGAACATTCTCATTGGTTTCCATAGCTTGCTCTCTCTCTCTCTCTCTCTCTCTCTCTCCCCCTCCCTCTCCCCCTTTGCCTCCCCCCATCTCCACCTCTGGTTAATCCTGGCCCTGGATCCTGAGTGTGTCCATGTTTATTCTTTAACTCCCAGATCTTGCCCCAGTCACTGCTCTTTCATCATTAAACATTGTATGTCCTGAATTCATTGGATATACACATACTCTGCCCTTCCCTGCCCCGGGTGCAATTTTAGAGGCTCCTGTCCTGAGCTGATTCTGTCACCGCAGCCTTGCATGTGTTCTGTCTCCCTTCTGGAACCTTCTGCCTTCTCTGGTGATAATTCTCCCTTCCGGTGCATCTGAGGCACCACACCAGAGCACCTCCTCTGACTGAGGTCCAAGTTGGGTACCTTGGCTCTGCCCATAGCATCTTCTGTGCTTTTGCCACAGCCATGCTAGTGCTGTGGTTGATAGTTTCTTACTGTCAAGTCTATGTAGGTGGTTTGTGTCTCCTAGACCTCAGTCATAGGACAAGCACATAGAAAATTTCTAGTAATTCCTTGGTGAGCAGGTGTGCTCGCCAACAGGGAGGCCAGGGATTGCTGTGTTCTGTGTTTTCTTTCTCATGTGCATATTAGTTTAGCCTAGAAACCATTTCTGAGGGAGAACTGTTTACACCTGCTGGTGACTCAAACAGAGCTTTGATTGTACCTAAACTTTAGCTCAAAAGGCCCTTTCTGGCCATGTTGATGCTTGATGGGACTGAGTTCCTCCTTGCTGCTCTCCCTTGACATGCATAGGCCCTGCCACTCTAGCTTTGTGTTCTAGGGCGCTGGCCTGGGAGAGATGGCAATGGTGGGAGCTGGGCTGAGTCAAGCTGTCAGGCGGCAGGAAGCAGCTTTCTTAGCATATGATTTTGTGGCTGAGGAGCTTCTAAACATGAAGAGCTGATTAAAAGGGTTAGGTCATTTTGACTATGTTACCTCTGCATTTTCATTTGTTTGGTATTTCCTGCGATTTTGTTCTTAACAGACAATGCCCAGAAAAATGCCGGGCAAGTGAGGCATTTATCTGCATTTGAAATCTTCACTCTTTTCTTGAAGTGTTGTCTTTGTCCTACCCTGAAGACAATTCAGTGATTGGTGGTTTTGGATGTCCCCTCCTCCTGGAGCTTATAAGATGACAGTGTGATTTGAATGGAGAAGAAGGAAGGCCTAAAACAAACTGGAAAGCCTTACTCTGCCAGGGGAGTTTGTCTGTCTAGCCTGGGGCTGCCAGCCTCCTGTGCAGAAAGTTGTTCGGGGTGCTTGAGCCCCGGTGCATGTGACACGAGGGGGACTCACTCCTGTGTGAAGGTGATTGAGTTTAGAACAAAGACATTTGTGCTCTTCTATCCTGTGGAATGAGCAGAACTCCTCCAGTGAATGACTTGAGAGAGAGAAGGCCCACTGTGATCAGAGGGCACACAGCAGGCCTGTGGCCCAGGGGAAGGCAAGACTTCTCTGCCATCATCCTCTTCAGTGCAGCCATGCTTCTTGGGAACCTCAGGTCTCCTTCAGAGTAGCTGAGTTTGAAGGGAACAGACACTATGCCCAGGCTGCTGATGCGCCCAGCCAGCAAAGCAACGCCTGTGAATCCCAGTACTGTGTAAAGACAGAGCTTTGAAGCATGGGCACACTTTTCTTAGGATTCAGGCTGAAGAATAGAGGTGGAAGAGACGAGAACTGGGTTGTCACATGGCCTGCATGGAAGCTAGCAGGGGTTTACAGTTTGCCAGGCTGTGCTGTGCCCGTGCTGCTGCCGCCCCGCCTACAGTCATACTCTTTGACCTGTTGTCCCCTTCCTGTAGCCACTGCAATGGCCACTAGCAGTTGCAGACATAGGGTATCTTAAGGCTGCTTCCCTATAAGAGAGCATGTGACATTGGCCATGGACGTGGTGACCCAGCTCTGTGGCTTCTCTCTGAGCATACTGTGTGATGCCTCTTGGACTGCAGGCTAGCCATAAGATGCTTGTTTAGCATTCTGGTCTGTCATGGCTACCTCCTACCCACCTCTGTGTTTCTGTACCCTGCCAATGCCCATTGAAGAGGATAGCAAGAGCAGACATGAGCTTGTAGCCACAGGAACAAGTAAACACTGAGAAATGGATAATAGCAACCTTCAGAAGCACTTGTTTTTAAATGTCCTTGTGTAATCGGTTCTAAACTGAGAGAGGCTTTCATAAAAGCTGTGTGGGGTCTTAGTGTCATGGGATATTGGGCTTGTGGGGCTCCATGCTTTTAACTCACTGCACAATATCTTAAATCTTACCTGACTCACTTCACAAAATAATGTTCAGATGGACTTTTTTTTTTTTTAAGCTGGCACAGGGTCAGAGTGGTAACCATGCATGAAAGTACAGACAGTGCTCGTCCACAGATATGTCACACCTCAGGAACTTGGAGATTGGTTGGCATTCTGGCTGTTTTCCTGTAGAAACAGTGCAGGGAGTGGAGCTTATGTTCTGTACTCTGCATGCAGCTGTAACCCCTGCATATACCTGAGGGTTCTGGTTTATAAATGAGTTATCACTGGAGTTCCGCCTGGAGGTTGTGTCTGCAGACCCCTTCCTGGGCTCCTAAGCTGCTGGAGGCAATTATTTTTGTCTCTTTTTTTTTTTCTTAAAGTCAGTTTGATCTGAGGGATTTGGTAGTACAGGCTGTATTTGGGGTACAGGGAATAGTTTTGAGCCCCCAAAGACTATCATCAGGCAAGAGTTGCTAGAGCTGGAGAGCAGTTACAAGCTGCTCCTAGGAAGTCTTCATGACTTCCACACTTTGTGGATTCCCAGGTTTGGGCCTGTTGGGCTTTTTGCCTCTAGTCGGTAGAGTCACCTATTCTGAAACATATGGTCGTGGGTAGTAGCCTAGTCCAGTTTAAGGTGCTTTGCTGGGCTCTCATGAACACTGCTGCTGTGAGGGCCAGGTGACTTACCGCAGACAAGCATGAACTCGGTGTTGTTCTTCCCCAGGGGATTACGTTGCACAAGATAACAACCTTGTGGATGCAGTTTCACTGCCCTCCACACTTTTTTTTTTTTTTTAACTTGAGTTCAGTTTTCAGTCAAGGTCCATCATGAGAGGCCATCAAACTACATAGGCACTTCCTACTCAAATGCTCAAGACCATCCTGTGCCAAACAAAGTGCAGCCAAGACTGACTGGATAAGTCTCTGGGGCAATAGTTGCCCAGGCCCGGACAGCTCCATCTGAGCCTCATTGGATACAGGAAGTTGGGGCTTTGGGTCAAGGATTGGCAGGTAGTAGTCCTTGTGCCAGTTATTTGTCACTTCAGTGCTCAGTGCCCCTTCTGTACCCACAAATGGCCTGAACCCCAGTTGGCCAAGGTGTTTGTGGGGGGGCACTCTAATAGCTTGTAAAATGCTAGTTCGCATAGATATTTGGTCTCTGGCTTGACATCTGCTGCTTTACTTGTCAATAGATGGGAACATCTATGTCCACCCAGAAGAGAAGGTTTGATGGACTGCTTCTGAAGAGGCCTGCTTGGGAGTACTGCACCAAGAAGGGGCCATTGAGGCCAGAGGCAGGGTGGTTTCCTGGGATCACACATTGTTCTAAGTATGGCTGACACAGTGTGATGGAAGGGTCTAGGACTTTTTCCCCACTTAATAGCTGTGCTCTTAGAAGGGGTTGGCTTTAGCCATGAAAGATGAGGTATTAAACAGCACAGTCTGCTTTCAGCTCATTTCCTGTGAGTCTGGGTCTTCTCCAGCTCATTCAGGTTTCTCTGGAAAAGGTCTATGGTCTTAGAAATCACTCAAGTACCCAGCCTTTAACTTGTGAAGACATCACATTTCATAAAAAAATATCAGAAGTCACATGTCCATAAGATCCACTACATTTTCTGGTGTGTTTTCTTTATCTTTTTCCTTTTTGGTTTTTCTGTGTATCCTTGGCTGTGTATCCCTGGCTGTCCAGGAACTCACTCTGTAGACCAGGCTGGCCTCAACTCAGAGATCCACCTGCCTCTGCCTCCCTCCGAAGTGCTGGATTACCATCCAGCTATTGCATTCTTTTAAAAATATGGCTTCAACCCTTTTCTTTGGAGAGTGTTTTGTAACCGGGCAGCTGCTTCTCTGTCTTGTCCCCTTGATCTTTGTTTGTCATGCATTAGGGAGGCCTGAGGGGTTTGCAGCTCAGTGGAAATCTGTGCTGTTTCTGTCTAGCCTTGGTCACATTAAGTTGAAACCTAAAGTCATTACCTCTTCCATGTATTCTCACCCTACCTTGGTACCTCTCGTCCAGCTTTCTTCTTGAAACTGATGTCCCGGAACTGGGCTGGTAGCTCATACCTGTAATCTTGTACTGAGAAGGCTGAAGCAGGAGGGTCGGCACAAGTTTGAATGAGGCAGCTCAGGGTACAGAGTAAGACCCTGTTTCAACACCCACACCAAATGGAAATGTATACCCACAACTTCTGGCTTTACTCCTGGCTGAAGCTCTTTTCTCATCTCTTGCCTTTAATCAGTCTCAGTTGGTGTAAGCTCCTGTCCATCACAAATGTGCTATATTGCTGTCTAAACTTTTCAGGTGTCATGTTGCCCCTCCCACCCCCCATTAGAGTCCTTACCTGGTCTTATACAGATGCCTGAAGCCTCCTGGGTAGAGGTCTCAGTGTCACAGGTCCTCCAGGCCAGCACCACATACTTCGCCTTTATGGCAGTCCTCTGTCTCTCCTTGCACTGAATGGTATTTTTCTCCAGAGTTGCAGCGTAACTTTTGCACCAGTCACTTGAGGAAGCATTTTCTGTTTGGGAGTTAGGGTTTTAGTTCCAAAGAGAGCAGCACCACTCTGAAGGGGGGGGGGTGGAGGTGGCTTTTGCTCCCAGCTGTACCTGCTGACCTCTCTAAAACATTTGACAGCACACAGAGCTTCATTCCTCCACCTCTAGCCATCATCAAGCTCTACAGGGATTTGGGGTTGCCTTTTGCTTTGGCTTTATGTTCTTTGCACCTTGTGTCCCTGCTGCCTGGCCTAGAGTCCCCTGTGGACTTGTCATCATAGCTGGCCTTCAAGTATTAACTATACACCTCTCTTTCCCTCTCCAAAGAAACAATTCCTTTAATTACCTAATTGCCAGTGCCACAGACAGATTATGTCCCCCACTGAAAGGAATGGGGCAGTTTTTCTCCAAGAGTCTAAAGGGGTCTGAGGCCTCTGGCTGACAGCTAATTTAAGGAGGGACCTTTACATTAATTGCATACAGTTTCTACCTTGTGGCTTGCTGTGTGTCGCATGTGAGGTGGCGTACCTCTGCTTTTGGTACCGGTCAGAGTATCAGGACTCCTCAGAACCAGAGCCCTTCTCTGCAACAAAGTAGGCCTTTCCCCTCTCAGCATTCTGAATGTCCTGTGCAGGTTCAGGTGCGTTAGGTGGGTCCAAAGTCATCCCACTGCTCCTGACCACAGTGGCTATGCCTGAGGTCCCCTAAGGTACAGGAGAGAGACGGAAGTGGATGGCTGCAGAGGTGGAGAAAGTGCTGGGGAGGAAAAGGAAGAAGTTTGGCAAGCAGCTTAGGCTCTTAGGCAGCTATTCCAGGGGAACTCTGAGCACTTCAGTGGGGCCTGGAGTGTAGCCTGGTGCCTTTTCTTAAGAAGTGGCTTAAGTGGAATCCAGGGATGGAGGCAGACATGTGACCTGAGACTGGGTTTCTGAGCATTTCGTCTCCTGACACACCACAATGGGGAAGTGAAGTTGCTCCTTTCTTTATCCAGATTTTTTTTTAAGTATTAAGGATTTTTCTTAGAGTAGCTAATAGTTTTGGGTACAATGTTTACACACGTCAAGTTCTGCGGACAGTCTTTTACCCTTATTAAAAATTCTTATTTTCAAGCTGGTTGGTGGTGGTACACACCTTTAATCCTAGCACTTGGGAGGCAGATTCAGGTGGACCTCTGAGTTCAAGGCCAGTCTGGCCAGAGTGAGTTCCAGGACAGCCAGGGCTATACAGAGAAACCCTGTCTGGAAAACCAAACCAAGCCAAACAAACAAACAGAAATCTTACTTTCTTACAATACCTTTCCTGTGGAAAAAAGATAAAAACCTTCTTGACTCCCATCACTACAGCTACTCACTAGAGATATTTTGGTCTGGATTCTGCCACTAAGATTTTTTTTTTCTTGACTTTTCAGTGAGGTCATTGCAGATTCCTATACAGCCTTGAGATAATGCAAACTTCTTTTACCCCTTCTCCTCACCCCTGCATGTCTGTGGAACTGCAGCATGGTCAGAGGTGTGTGTACATCTGTCTGTATATTGTAGTACTCCTTTTTATGCACTCTAGACTTGTTTATTAGTAATGCATTTATAGATGTATTTGAGACAGTCTTACTGTATCTCAGGCAGCTGGAACTCACACACTTCTCCAGCCTCCCAGAGGCTGAAATTTCTGTCTCCAAAAAGTGCCTGGTGATGCATGTCTTTAATTCCAGCAGCATTCAGGAGAAAGGCAGCAATTATGAACTCTTGGTCCATCATCTTTTGTCACGTGTCATCCCTCCTCACTCTGATTTGCTATACAGTAAATCCTAGCATCATAGCCAGTACCTTTTTCAAGAATCAAGGGGGCGCCATCACCACCGCTACCATGGACTTAGTAAGGACAGTAAAATCTCAGGGCCAGAAGATACCTGGGGCCTCAGCTGCAGGAGCATTCAAGTTGGCCCCGGGGAACCTGGCAGCAAGCAGGGCTCAGCAAGTAGTGACTCAATGCCACCAGTGCTGTGTGCCCTGCTGGTGTCTTATCAGCATGCCTCAGTACTCTCTGTGTCTTATCAGCATGCCTCAGTACTCCCTGTGGAAAGCTTGATGTCCCCACTGTAGACACACTCCTTTTCTGTTGAGAGAGAGAGACTGTAGAGAGCCGAGAATCTGGTTGTGTGGAATGTGGTCTTCAGGAATGTTCCTGTCAGAGGTGGCAGTTCTGCAACAGAAACACTAGGCAGAGGCCTGGTCTTCCAAGGCTCTTCTGTCATACCCTGCTGCTCCTCAGATCATAGAATTAGAAGTTGCTCATTGCTGCCATAACCCCCGAGACTGTGGCAGCTGGGGAATGGTATTGTCAGAGTGGGTTTGGTCAGTGGTGTTCTCTTTCTTTGCTGCCTGTCATCCTATGCAGCCCAATCCACAGCCCTCCCCTTGGTTCTTTCTGACATCATTAGATCCCCCCCACATACATATTCCTTAATTGAGCTATGCCCATGAATACCAGCTTCTCTGGGTATGCCCCATCAAGATTGCAGAGGCAGAAAGCATAGCAGCTGTGTGTGTGCCAGTACAGACTGTCATGTGGCAAGGGCCCAGAGTGATGCCGTACTGTTCCTGAGCATGCTCAGGGGAGAGGCAGTCCCTGTTCCCCTGGCCCTGTGCCTGAGGTCTCCATTGAATAACTGGACCATGGCATTTAGTTGGTTTCCTTCCATTAACGCCACCCCTAGTCTGTAAGGACAGGAGGTCGACCTGTCACTGGTCCTCAGTGCTACTGGGGCCTGCCCGGTGGCCACTTTCAAAGACATTACTTTCAGTTTCACTAGGCAGCCTCGATGCCTTCCCTTCTGTCACAATAGACTTGAGACATGCTTTCTGGTCAACACAGTGAACTTGTGGCCACAGATGGTCTACCCCCTTACTGAGGACAAGGACCTTGGCAGAACTGCCTGTCCCCTCAACACTTGTCCCAAACCTGAAGGCCGGGACAGAAATTGGTGGCAAGTGCATGATCCTCTGCTCTATGTGTCTGCTCTAGTGAGCACAAAGGGCTGCAATTCACTGCTTTCTCAAAAGAATCTGTGAAGAGGGCAGAGTTACAAAGGGTTACAGCCTTTGTGTGGCCATGTGTATAGCATCCGTGTTCCTTAATTTCTTGTCCACCCTGAGTTTTAGGAGTCCTTGGTTCTTGCTAACCTGTTTCAATGCCCTCTCAGGCTTTGGAGGAAAAATAGTGTGCACATTTTCAAAGGATGTTCATACCACAGCAGCCAAGAGAGCTGGAAGTGACCTGCTGGGGTCAAGCAGTGTGCATGTTGGCATTCATTACTCTGGAGTTTGGGTTATGGCATTTAGATATGGAGCAACCTCTTAAAGAAGGGTCTAGCATCCTCCAGCTCTCAGAAGCTTCTGCAGGTGATTGCATGGCACTAGTGGAGGCTTGCTGCTTGTCACCAGTGTATGTATGTGTGTGTGTGTAGTATTGTATATATATATATATGTAATATGTATATGTATTATTATATATACATTTTGTGTGATATATAATATGTATACGCATATATGTATACATATACATATGTATATACATGTATAAATATAATTATATGTGTGTATCTACGCATGTATGCATGTTTCTTGAGACAGGGTTTCTCTGTGTTGACCTGGTTGTCCTAGAACTTACTCTATAGACTCTATAGGCTGTAGAAAACAAATATTTTTTGATGTAGGGTACACACTCTACAGGGGACAGTGAGATAGACCTTCGGAGAGTCATTCATTTTACTGCACAGTTGAGGATGTGGCCACGTGCACAGATGTGAGTGAGGCTTTGCTGCTCCGTGCTGGTTTTGTTTGCCGTAGTGCTCTGAATGCAGATTTTTAGTTACTTGTTTTGTTTATTTGAGGCAGGGCCTAAAAGTGCAGCCCGGGCTCTCAGTTTGGTGCTGAAATGTGAATGTAGGTGTTTTGTTTTTATATTGTGTATTTGTGTGTTTGTGTGAGAGAGAGATCTCACCAGCCCTCTGAGTAGCTTTTTAATTAATGATACTGAGTAAAATTTGTTTTACTTAAGGTTAGTGGTGACTCTCATGGAGAAATATGGGGTGGAAGGGGTGCACGTGCAGTCATGTCCCCCTCTACATGCACATATGGAGACCTGTTGACAGCATTGGATGACCTGCTCAATCACTACCCACCTGTTTTCCTGAGCCAGGGTCCCCAAGGTCCTGGCTCTTCCCCGAGAGTGCTGCTATAGCACACAGCACCACTCAACTTTCGTACAGGTGCTAGGATCCCAGCTCGGGCCCTCATCCTCACGGAGCAATGCTCTTGCCCATTAGCCTTGCCACTCCCGGCCCCGTTTCCCCCTGATTTGTTTATTAAACTGGAACTGGAACAATTGTGTGTGTGTGTGTGTGTGTGTGTGTGTGTGTGTGTGTGTGTGTGTATTAGGGTCACACTGGGTAGCCCTGGAAAGCTTGGAACTCACAGAAATCTGCCTGTCTGTGGTATGATTGAAGGGGAGCACCAGCACTCCCAGTCAATTTAACATCTTATATTTTTTATGAATTTCTACACAAAGGAACACAATTGACGTAAATATGGGACCAGAGTCACTCTGCCCATTCTTCCTTCAGGATTTGGGGTGGAGTAATTTCACTTCAAGGACAACCGTGCTACTCTGTAGGTCTTGAAATTCTCTTTTCTTATCTGGGCGTTGTAGGTAGGGTGCATGTTTTTCCTCCCTAAGCTCCTGGAATAATGCTGATGAGACTCAAAATATATTTACAAATACCTAGGTCATATAGCTAGTCTCTTCTCTGACAAGCTCTTAACTTAAAGTAACCCATTTATACTAATCTATATCCTGCCACGTGGCTGGTTACCTCTGCTCAGCTAACATGCATCTGTCCTCCCCTTATTTTCCCAGACAAATCTCTTCAGACCTGGCTCTGTGCCAGAATCTTTTTTCCTGCCGGATATCTCACCTTCTGTTCTAACCTTTTCTATAGGCCACAGGTTTTTTTAATTGACAGGCAATCCATCCATACAATACAAAAGATACTCTTTCTACAGAGCATAGCACATACCTTTACTTCTGGTGTATCTGGGTGCGGACTTTAAGGCCAGCAATCTGGAGGCAGAGGCAGGCAGATGTAGTGAGTTTCAGGCCAGCGGGGGCTGCACAGTGAGACCTTATCTCAAAACACCTCCCAGGTTTTTTTTTTTTTTCTTTCCACTTTAAAAAAAATTATGTACGTGAATACTTTTTCTGCATGTAATCCCATGTGCCACTTGTGTACACGATGTATCGAGAAGAGGGCATTAGACCCCCTAGAATTGGATTTATGGACAGTTGTGAGCCACCATGGTAGGTGCTGGAAACCAAAGTGGTTCCTCTGCAAGAACAGTCAGTGTTTTTGACCACTGAGCCATCACTGCAGTGCCAGGTCGTCGTCGTCCCCCCACCCCCACCCCGGCATACTAGACAGGGTCTCACTGTGTAGCCCTGGCTGTCCTGGAACTCACTGGATAAACCAGGCTGAACTCGAAGTCACAGAGATAGGCTACACCTAGTTTAAATCATCTTGTATTTATCCCTATTCTTCTTTATTTTTTGGTTTGCCAACATGCTGAAAAGAATGAATTTAGCCAGTAACATACTTTGTGGTTTGGTTTGGTTTTGAGACAGGGTCCTCCTGTATAGCTCATGGACTAGACATCCTCTGTCTCCTTGTAAGGATTGATTACAAGCGTGTACACCATACCTGGACCCACAGTGCTATGTTACCCAGAAGTGAAAGGTCTCTTCCACGTCTCCGTACGAGCCGAGCAGTTGAGGGCTGAAGACTCTGCTCCTGGTCTGGGCAAGTGCCCAGCTGTAAGTGAAGGAACTGAAGGAACGTCTGTGCTGAGCCTTGCTCCAGTCTCCACATTTGGGATGCCACAGCCCCTCTTGCCCAACTTGTAATTTTACTTTTGTGGCCTCACAGACCCATCTCTTCCAGTGCTTTGAGTGTTGTCATGCCTTCCTCTCTGTTCCTCCCTCAGCCTTGCTCTCTCTCGTGGCAGATAGAAAAGTGTGTGGCATCCAGAAGGTACTCTTGCAAGTTCATTTGGCCAGTGAGTAAGTGCGTGTGCCTTTTTCTTGGTTTTGGTTAGCAGAGCCTTGCACAGCTTCCCAGGTACTTAGAAAAATCTTAAGGAAACCATTTTGTTTTAATGAGCTGTTTTCTGCTTGTTCCCATGCCCAAGTGTGTGGGGAGCATCCTTCCATTCTATAAGGGGAGCAGTATCATTTCAAAGCAGAGATTTTACTGGTGTCCTAGGTTGCCTCTCCCCTGGGACCTTGGAAGGAGGAAACATGGTGGGCAGACTGGTTCCTGCCAGGAAAGTTTGGGACCTTGCTCTTGCAGATGCCTGCCAGGTCCTTGTTAGTCAGCTGTCCCACTGTCCCCTGGCAACCAGCCAGGAGCCTGGTGATGTGTTACTGGCCTGATGGAAAGCAGAAGGTAAACAAAACAGAAGTGAAAGTCGATTTTTTTTTTTTTTAAGCCCATTCTTTTACGGGAACGGTTTTGTGGTTCTCAGCATTTTGGTAGATACTGGTTCCAATATGTTTGATTGACATCAATTACTGTAAGTCTGATTCATTTTCTCCCTATTGATTTCTGCCCAAGGTGAAATTCATGACATTTAACAGAAAACAGAAGTGATTTTAAAAAGATGCTTATATCAAGGGCTGTAAAAATTAGGGCCAAAGTCAGGGACACTTGAGAGCCTAATGAAAGCAGGCACCCCAATTATTCATGTAAGGTAAGTGGAAGCCCCAGCGCCCGTGGCCTGCTGCATTGAACTCAGAATGCTGCTTCTAAATGCAGTGTAAGGCCATATTCATCTTTCCAGCATTAAGTCATTCATTCATGCCACCCCCAGCCACAGTTCAGCCTCTCAAAGATGTCATTCTCAGTGCTAAAACTACATCAGTCCTTAGGGATCTAGGAGTCATTGTTAACTCGATTATGTAAGTGGCTTGTTCTTGTAAATGACTTGGGGTTATCAGCAATGACAGAGGTCACTTTGGGATTTTTAAGAGTTTTGAACAGCTGTTACCCAGCATGGTGCTAAAGCTCTGGACTTCATTCTAGGAGCCACTCTAAAGCTGCTGCTGTTTTGCAGCTTTATCACCCACCCCCCCCCCCCCCCCCCACACACACACACACCTGCTGCTGTTCTGTGTGGCTGCAATTGCAGCCTGGGTACTTGTGCCTGTAGTCACTCAGCCTCCTAAAGCCTTGACTCTCTGGAGACTCTCCACTTTTGCTTTCTTTGTTCACGCTTCCTTAGCTCTGGTCCTAAGTTCACCCTGGACTGTGGAACAGACTGTATTCTAGTTACAGCGTTGGTTGTCTACTAGAGCAGGTCATCTTCTGGGACTTTAGCAGGCTAGTTGGGGCAAGGTAGGGAGACGCTGGCCTTTCATTTCTGCTGCTTCTCATCTGTGTCCGAGTCTAGATTATATGTGGTTTTTCTAAATATAATTGACTGGTGCTTCATGCTCAGAGTAGGGGATGCTCAGAGTGAAACTGCCCAACTGTCCTCAGCAGAGGTCTCTTCCAGCTTAGAGTTAGAATCAAGCCCAGGGCCTCATGTATACCAGGGAGTGGCCATTAAACTGTACCTTACCATTTCTTAAGTCTCGCAGTAGGTTCTGTTGTTAACTTCTGTGTGTGAAGAGTACAGCAGGCTGGGGTGGTGCTTGCTTAGCGTTCACAAGAGCCTGGCCCCATCCTCATTTCCCAGTAAATGAGTATGCTGGTGCAGACTCCCAGGACTTGGCGGGTCTGGGATGATTAATTGAAGGTTATCCTCAGCTTCATAGGGAGTTTGAGGCTATCCTCGACTACATAAGCACCTGTCTCTTAAACAAAACAAAGCACAACACACATATACAAAGAAGAAAGTAGTTTTTAATTCAAAGGACAGCCTCTGAGGATCTGTGCATTTTGATTATACTCTGGTCCACATAAATTTTCTGTTCTCATTTATAATGAGACTTAGTTAATAAAATCCACTCTGTGTTCATTGCTTTGAGGTACTTATATCCAGTGTCTTAGGTGAGCCAGACACAAGTGCCATCTCTCAGTGCTCTCAGCCATGGCTGCGCCTGGGTTCCAGGAAGTGCTTGCCTGTCAGTCCCCACTGTCCGGTATTTCTGCGCTTCATTCAGTCTCTCAGCTGACTATTTCTGAGAACCAGTAGCTTCCCTCAACACCAAGAAACACCTCCAACCCCTCAGGTCAGTCAGCCATTTAAAGAGGCCTAGATGGACCAGTGGCAGGGACTTGGTAGTCTCCCATTTTGACCAGGTCACAGGTGCTGTTGGAGGTTTTCCTCCTTTAGACATCCAACCCTTGTCAGGGCGCTTCATAAAAAAACCCTTCCTGCTTACATGTTTTGGGAATTTTTACTTTTGTGTGTGTGTGTGTGTGTGTGTGTGTGTGTGTGTGTGTGTGTGTGT